>NC_057389.1:100320127-100620127 GCF_019320065.1 Cervus canadensis
CCTCATAGAATGAGTTTGGAAGTTTACCTTCTTCTGCAATTTTCTGGAAGAGTTTGAGTAAGGTAGGTGTTAGCTCTCTCTAAATTTTTGGTAGAATTCAGCTGTGAAGCCATCTGGTCCTGGGCTTTAGTTTGCTGGAAGATTTCTGATTACAGTTTCGATTTCCTTGCTTGTGATGGGTCTGTAAAGATCTTCTATTTCTTCCTGGTTCAGTTTTGGAAATTATACTTTTCTAAGAATTTGTCCATTTCATCCAGTTGTCCATTTTATGGCATAGAAGCTGCTGGTAGTAGTCTCTTATGATCCTTTGTATTTCAGTGTTGTCTGTTGTGATCTCTCCATTTTCATTTCTAATTTTGTTAATTTGGTTCTTCTCTCTTTGTTTCTTAATGAGTCTTGCTAATGGTTTGTCAATTTTGTTTATTTTTTCAAAAAACCAGCTTTTAGTTTTGTTGATTTTTGCTATGGTCTCTTTAGTTTCTATTGCATTTATTTCTGCCTTAATTTTTAAGATTTCTTTCCTTCTGCTAACCCTGGGGTTCTTCATTTCTTCCTTCTCTAATTGCTTTAGGTGTAGAGTTAGGTTATTTATTTGGCTTTTTTTCTTGTTTCTTGATGTAAGCCTGTAATGCTATGAACCTTCCCCTTAGCACTGCTTTTACAGTGTCCCATAGGTTTTGGGTTGTTGTGTTTTCATTTTCATTCATTTCTATGCATATTTTTATTTCTTTTTTGATTTCTTCTATGATTTGTTGGTTATTCAGAAGCATGTTATTTAGCCTCCATATATTTGAATTTTTAACAATTTTTTTTCCTGTAATTGAAGATCTAAATCTTACTGCACACTGTGGTCAGAAAAATGACTGGGAATGATTCAAATTTTTTTGAAATTTTCCAAGACCAATTAATGGCCAGGATTTGTGATCTATTCTGGAGAAGGTTCCGTTGACTTGAAGAAAAGGTGAGGTTTGATTGTTTTGGGTGAAAGTCCTATAAGATATACAATTAGGTTAGCTGTCCATGTTATTTAAAGTTTGTGTTTTCCTTGTAATTTTCTGTTTAGTTGATCATCCATGTTGTGGAGGTGGGGTAATTAAAGTCTCCACATTATGTTGTACTATTATTCCTCTTTCATACTCGTTTAGTGTTTGCCGTACATATTGCGGTGCACTCCTAATGTTGGGTGCATATATATTTATAATTGTTTATATCTTCTTCTTGGATTGATCCTTTGATCGTTTATGTAAGTGTCCTTCTTTGGTCTCTTTTCACATCTTTAAATTTTGAAAAGTCTATTTTATCTGATATGAAGTATTGCGACTCCTGCTTTCTTTTGGTCTCCGTTTGTATGAAATATTTTTTTCCAGCCCTTCACTTTTAGTCTGTATGTGTCTCTTGTTTTGAGGTGGGTCTCTTGTAGACAGCATATATAGGGGGTCTTGTTTTTGTATCCATTCAGCCAATCTTTGTCTTTTGGTTGGGGCATTCAACCCATTTACATTTAAGGTAATTATTGATAGGTGTGGTCCCGTTGCCATTTACTTTGTTGTTTTTGGGTTCACGTTTATACAACCTTTCTTGCATTTCCTGTCTAGAGAAGATCCTTTAGCATTTGTTGAAGAGCTGGTTTGGTGGTGCTGAATTCTCTCAGCTTTTGCTTATCTGTAAAGCTTTTGAGTTCTCCTTCATATCTGAATGAGATCCTTGCTGGATACAGTAATCTAGGTTGTAGGTTATTCTCTTTCATTACTTTCAGGACGTCCTGCATTCCCTTCTGGCCTGGAGGGTTTCTATTGATAAGTCAGCTGTTATCCTTATGGGAATCCCTTTGTGTGTTATTTGTTGTTTTTCCCTTGCTGCTTTTAATATTTGTTCTTTGTGTTTGATCTTTGTTAGTTTGATTAATATGTGTCTTGGGGTGTTTCGCCTTGGGTTTATCCTGTTTGGGACTCTCTGGGTTTCTTGGACTTGAGTGGCTATTTCCTTCCCCATTTTAGGGAAGTTTTCAGCTATTATCTCCTCGAGTATTTTCTCATGGCCTTTCTTTTTGTCTTCTTCTTCTGGAACTCCTATGATTCGAATGTTGGGGCGTTTCACATTGTCCCAGAGGTCCCTGAGGTTGTCCTCATTTCTTTTGATCCTTTTTTCTTTTTTCCTCTCTGCTTCATTTATTTCCACCATTTTATCTTCTACCTCACTTATCCTATCTTCTGCCTCCGTTATTCTACTCTTGGTTCCCTCCAAAGTGTTTTTTATCTCATTCATTGCATTATTCATTTTTAATTGACTCTTTTTTATTTCTTCTAGGTCTTTATTAAACATTCTTGTATCTTTTCAATCTTTGTCTCCAGGCTATTTATCTGTAACTCCATTTTGTTTTCAAGATTTTGGATCATTTTTATTATCATTATTCTAAATTCTTTTTCAGGTAGATTCCCTATCTCCTCCTCTTTTGTTTGACTTGGTGGGCATTTTTCATGTTCCTTTACCTGTTGGGTATTTCTTTGCCTTTTCATCTTGTTTAGATTGCTGTGTCTGGAGTGGACTTTCTGTATTCTGGAGGTCTGTGGTTCCTTTTTATTGTGGAGGATTTACCCAGTGGGTGGGGTTAGACGATTGGCTTGTCAAGGTTTCCCGGTTAGGGAAGCTTGCGTCAGTGTACTGGTGCGTGGAACTTGATTTCTTCTTTTTGGAGAGCAATGGAGTGCCCAGTAATGAGTTTTGAGATGGGTCTATGTGTTAGGTGTCACCTTGGGCAGCCTGTATGTTGACATTCGAGGCTATGTTCCTGTGTTGCTGGAGAATTTGCGTGGTATGTCTTGCTCTAAAACTTACTGGCTCTTGGGTGGTGGTTGGTTTCAGTGTAGGTATGGAGCTTTTGGATGGTCACTTATTGCTTAAAGTTCCATGTAGTCAGGAGTTTTTTGGTGTTCTCAGGTTTTGGGCTTAAGTTTCCTGCCTCTGGATTTCAGTTTTATTCTTCCTGTAGTCTCAGGACTTCTCCAACTATACAGCACTGATAATAAAACTTTTAGGTTAATGGCGAAAAGATTCCCCCCTGTTAGGGACACCCAGAGAGGTTCACAGAGTTACATGAACAGGAGAAAAGGGAGGAGGGAGATAGAGATAAGCAGGAGGAGAAAAAGGGGGACTCAAGAGGAGAGAGACAGATCTACGCAGCTGTCTGTTCCCAGAGTGTTCTCCGTATCTCAGACACCTACAAGGATTCACAGAATTGGATTGGGAAGAGAAGGGGAAAGGAGGAAATAGAGGTGTTCTGAGGTAGAAAACAGAGAGTCAAGATTGGGAGAGAATAATCTTTGGTTTAAAGATAGGGCTTCTCTTTTTTTTTTTTTGGTAAGGTTATAGTGTAGTGAAAATGAAAATGAAGAGTAGTAGAGGAGTACTAGAGGACTTTAAAAGAAATAAGAGAAAAAGAAAAATAGAAAATAAAAGAGAAAACGGAAAGGAAAAAAAAGAAGAAAAAAGAAAAAAAAGAAAAAGAAAAAAAAGAAAAAAAAACAAACAAAAATAACAGAAAAAGAAAGAAAGAAAAAAAAAAATTTTTTTTTCCCCTAATTAAAAAAATCGTAAAAATCTATGTAAATGAAAGTTAAGGAGTAATGGGGGAGTAATAGGGAATTTTAAAGGAAAATAAAAGAGAAAAAATAAAAAAGAAAAAAATATAAAAAGAAAAAAAAATTTTTTTTTTTTTCCTTACTTAGAAAAAAAAAGTAAAAATATATCTAGGAGTTTCTCTGGAGCTGCTGCGGTCAGTGTGGGTTCGGCTCAGTTTCAGATAGCTCCTCGTTCCAGCTTACACTTCTCGATATCTACAGGGCCCTTCCAGTGAAGACGGTGTTTTCTAGAGGGATTTTAATCTGTTGCACCAGTCCCTTCTGAAGCGGTTCCCTTTGTTTATTTGGCTTCTGTTTGCCGGTCTCTTCAGAGCCTCATTTCCGCCCTGACACAGGCAGGCGGAGGTGGGCTCTTATTCAGTTAGCTAGTTCCGTTGCGCTGCTGGGAGGGGCTGACGCTGCGGGGATGGGCTGGCGCTGCGGGGCGGGGCTGACGCTGCGGGGCGGGGCTGACGCTGCGGGGCGGGGCTGGCGCTGCGGGGCGGGGCTGACGCTGCGGGGAGGGGCTGGCCCTGCGGGGGCGGGCTGGCGCTGCCGGGAGGGGCTGACGCTGCTCTCTCCGCCTGCCGCTGCTCAGGCTCCCGGCCGTTCCACATGGAGCGCGCCCCGCGCTGCGCTAGGTTCCAGCCCTCGGGTGCCACACAAAAGCGCGGAAGGAAAAGCTGCGCCTGCTCTCTGCGCCCTCCCCGCCAGAGCGGTCCAGGCAGCGAGGGGCTTGATGGGCGCACTATCCCCAGGTGTGGCGCACTCACTCCCTTCCGCGGGCCCAGTCTCAGTTTCCGCTGACGCCAGTCGGGTGCGCGCGCCTTCCGCCCTCTGCGTCCCCAGCCCCAGTCCCCGCCCGCGCCGGTCGGGTGTCTGCGCCCTGTGTCTCGCCGCGACCTTCCCCTCCCCCCTGCCTCCTGCCTCCGGCGGGGCTGGGCGGGTCCGCAGCCTGCGACCTCTTCTTGGGACTTTCTCCGTCCCTTTGTTCTGCGAACGGCCGGCAGTGTGTTCCGGCCGGTTAATTTTCTCTCTTTTGGTCTCCCACAGTTCAAGTTGGCACCTCACAGAAGTTCCCTCCGATTGTCCTCAGGGCCCTCAGGCCCGGACCCTAGCCCAAGCAAGGCCGCCTAAGACTCCCTTCCCGGGACGGGTCTCCGTCCTTAGCTCTTTTGTCTCACTTTTTATCTTTTATATTTTGTCCTACCTCCTTTCGAAGACAATGGTCTGCTTTTCTGGGCGCCTGATGACCTCAGCTAGCGATCAGAAGTTGTTTTGTGAGGTTTGCTCTGCATTCAGTTATTCTTTTGATGAATTTGTAGGAGAGAAAGTGGTCTCCCCGTCCTACTCCTCCGCCATCTTGGCTCCTCCTCAGGTAGTAAGCTTTTTGACATTAGTTTTAGTAATATCTATTCTAGATATATATCTCCTCAGGCAAGGGAAACAAAACTAAGAATAAATAATGTTACTGTATCTTATTAAAACCTTTGTATAGAAAAGAAAATCAATAAACTGAAAAGACAAACTACCAATTGGAAGAATATGTTTACAGTGGGTATATCTGATAAGCAGTTGATATTAAAATATACAAATGACTCACATAACTCAACAATAACAACAAAAGAACTAGATTTTAAAATGAGCAGAGGACCTTAATAGATTTTTTCAAGAATACTGGAGTGGGTAGCCTATCCCTTCTCCGTGGGATCTTCCTGACCCAAGGATCAATCCTGGGTCTCCTGCATTGAAGGAGAATTCTTCACCAGCTGAGCTACCAGTGTGCCCTCAGAAAGACATGCGGATGGCCAACTGACCCAGGAAGAAATGTTTAACGTCACTCTGTCAATTCCCCTACTTGTGAACGACTTCTGTTCTGAGAGTGTGTTCCAAGTTCTACTTGTTTGTAAATCCAGCAAAGTTAGCCTAGGTACCTAACTTTTACAGATAATGCCAGACACAAACTAACTTACATGACTGGATATGTGAACACATGTTTGCATTTTAAAAGTTGGCAACTTGAAGGTTCATATGTAGGGCACTTACTGTAATTACTAAGGAAATGCAAATGAAAACCACAATGAGATATTACCTCATAGAGATATTACGCCTGTTACAATGGCATTATCAAAAAGGCAAGGAATGAGTGTTGGCGATCATATGGAGAAAAGGGAAACCTTTTTATTGTAGAGAGTACCTTTTTTCCATCATATGTTATTTGCTTATTATAAGCTAATTGTCCCATATGTGTGCCTCGTTGGTGTGAATTTAAGTTGGTACAGCTACAATGGAAAACAAAATAGAGACTCCCCAAATAATTAGGAACTATCATATGATTCAGCTATTCCACTCCTGAGTATTTATTCTCAAACATGAAAGCATGAATTTTTAAAGATGCATGCACCCTTAATTTCATCACAACAGTATTTAAAATAGCCAAGATATAGGGGAAAATATGTGTAAATATGTGTATGTTCATACATACACAATGAAATACTACTCAGAATGAAAAAGATGAAACTTTTCATTTGCAACAACATGGATAAAATTTGAGGGTGTTTTGCTAAGTAAAATAAAACAGATAGAGGAAGACAAATGCTCTTTGATTTCACTCATATATGGAACAGAATGAACAAACAAAGTTAGTAAATGAGCACTCCAAAGCAAACAAGATCGAACATATAGGGTTAATGGCTTAAAGGGGATCGACTTCATCATGATGAATGGAAACTAAAGTTTTGCTTGTGAGTGCTCTGTCCCATATACAGAAGTAAAAAAAAAAAAAATTGTTTGTACACATGAAGCTTATATGATATTATCTCAACAAATTACATATCAATTAAAAATGAATAAAAATGAAGACATATATACTGGTGTTTTCTAAGATCATTCATCCATTGAAAATAGAAGAAAAATAAAACATTACTGAATTGAAATTGCACCTGTGTTGGACAGGTTTGTTGAGATGGCCCTAAGTGAAGCTTTCTCTGTATCCATGTCTTTTGAAACGTGACACTGAAGCACCTTGCATTAGGAGGAGGTGTCTCTTTCTCCACCTTTGTATCTGGGCTAGACTTAGGATTTTTATTTGCTTGAGTCCATAGAATTTGGTGAAAATAATGGTGTGCCTTGAGAGGACTGAGTGCATTTTGCTGAATTCTCAAATAACTCTGCCTCAGAAACATGAATAAATCCAGTTGGGCTACCCCAAGCTTAAGAGGACCTACAGAACAGAGCTTCACGGTCCCAGCCAAGAACATGATAAGTCAGCCTATAGCTAGCTGGGGGCTTCCCTCATAGCTCAGTCGGTAAAGAATCTTCCTGCAGTGCAGGAGCCCTGGGTAGGGAAGGTCCTCTTGCAAAGGAAATGGGAACCCACTCCGGTATTCTCACCTGGAGAATCCCAAGGTCAGACGAGCCTGGCAGGATACAGTGCATGGGATCACAAGAGTCGGACATGACTTAGGGACTAAACGACCACTAGTTGATTTCCCAGTGTATTAGAATGCTCAACCAAGATCAACAGAGCCTCCTCGGCTGACTTTCCTGTAAATAAATACACAGGAGGATTTGAGCAGAGATCAGCACAATTCCAAACCATCCATTTTAATAAAACAATGTCACATCTCTTGCTATTAAGACAGATTGTTATGTAGCAATGGCAAACTGACACAACAATCAAAAGAAACAGAAATGAAGGCAATTATAATAATTTCCCAGAGCTTCCCAGGTGGCTCAGTGGTAAAGAATCTGCCTGCAAATGCTGGAGGCACAGGAGACGCAGGTACAATCCCTAGGTCAGGAAGATCCCCTGGAGGAGGAAATGGCAATCCACTCCAGTATTCTTTCCTGGAGAGTCCCATGGACAGCGGAGCATGGCGGGTTACAGTCCAAAGGGTCACAAGGAGTTGGACATAATTTAGCGACTGAGCTTCTTGCCATTTGTTAAATTTGAGAGAGTGGAAAATCATAAAAGTGAAAAACTGATGGATATGATAGAAATCACTAAGGCTAATCAAGTGAGTTACATAAAGTGCAATGAAGGAGGCAAAGTCAAAATATGAGAATTTCAAGAAATAGAGGAGCAAATTCTCTTTTCACAATCTGACCAAAAATTCTGATCAGAGATTTATAATTTCAGACTCTGAGGCTTTGAAACTTTAAATTATGTCCCCTTCTTTATCCCACAACCATGGGCCTTTTTAGAGCTGCCTCTCTGAAGAATGCTCGCAGAGCCCTCTTTATGTCTTTGTTCCTCAGACTGTAGATGAAGGGGTTCAGCATGGGTGTGACCACAGTGTACATCACGGAGGCGATTGCACTTGAATGTGCTCTGTGAGTAGCAGCAGAGCTAAGGTACACTCCCAGGCATGTGCCATAAACTAAGGAGACAGCTGAGAGGTGAGACACGCAGGTGGAAAATGCTTTATATTTACCCTGAGCTGATGCAATTCCACATATGGAGGAAGCAATCCTACAGTAAGAGTAAAATATGCCTGCAAAGGGACCAGCACCCAGTAACCCTGCTGCAAAAGACATGGCAATTTCATTAAGGAGGTGGTCAGAACTGGCAAGTTGGACCAGCTGTTTGAGTTCACAGAAATAGTGAGGGATAAACACATCTCTACAAAAGGACAGCCTTGATACCGTGAAGGTCTGTATCAAGGAATCCAGGACACTGACGGCCCAGCTAACTAGAACCAGAATTACACAGAGCTGGGGGTTCATGATGACCGTGTAGTGAAGGGGGTGGCAGATGGCCACAAACCGATCATAGGCCATCACAGTCAGGAGGAAGTCATCCAACCCTGCAAACAGTATGGAAAAATGCATCTGGGTGACACAGCCTTCATAGGTGATGGCGTTGAAAATATATGTTCTGCAGCATCTTTGGGATGGTGGTGGAGGTGAAACAGATGTCTATGAAGGACAGGTTAGAGAGGAAGAAGCACATGGGAGTGTGGAGGTGGGAGTCTGAGCTGATGAGCAGGATGATGAGCAGGTTTCCAAACACAGTGACCAGGTACATGGAGAGGAAAAGACCAAATATGAGGGGCTGCAGTGCTGGTTCCTCTGAAAATCCCAGAAGAAAAAATTCTGAAACCTTTGTGAGGTTGCTTGGTGTCATTTGTCGATGTTGACTGTAAAGAAACATGACAATATGATTCATTTTCACAAAAAGGCCCATTATAGTGTTGAAAAAATACACTCTGTATTTTGCTTAATTATATTTAATTATATTTCTTAATTAATTTCAATATTTTGCAAGAACTTGGTCTTCTTTAGGAAATTCCCTCTGTCATTTCTAACTTGCAAATGTGTTCCAGTTTTAGCATTTTCCCCAAGATGTCATGTAATCCACATATTTAATGAGAAATTTTTTCATTCCTTTGGGCACTATATATTGAGTGACACAATATCTCAGGTACTGTCTAGGAAATGTGCATACGGTGCTGAAATATGAAAACTTAAAAAATCTGTCCAAGAAGAAAAAATATTATGTGCATGTGAGTGTGTGTGTATGTGTGGGCTCGGTCATGTCTGACTCTTTGTAACCTCATGTGCTGTAGCCTGCCAGGCTCTTCTGTCCATCTATCCATGAGATTTCTCACGACAGAATACTGGAGTGGGTTGCCATTTCCTCCTCTAGGATATATATGCCTGGGAAATGGTGAAATGTTCTATGTAGAAATTTGAAAGCACGTATAAGGGAAAGACTTATGAAGGGCTCCTATTATTTAAGGCAAGACATGCAAAGAATAGTTATCATTTGAACAGAGACCTCAAGGAAGAGAGAGCAGGAGCCATGAATGTGCCAGGCACAAGAACTTTGTGCCTGGCAGAGAGAATAGCCAGTGCAAAGACCCTGGGGAAGGTACCTGTCTAAGATGCCCTAGTTTTTAAAAAAAGACACTAATGTGGGAGGGGTTAATGAGGGGAGAGGATGAGAGCAGGAGGGAGAGTGAGGAGAGATGGAGCCAGAGGAGGCTGAGCAATAAGGTGGGCTCCCCACTGCTGTTGAAACTTCAAAGCCCCACTATGTTCTCCTAGCACTTTATGAAATTGCTGCACAGATGTCCTGTATGTTTAAATGGATCCCTTCTGTTGATCGAGTTCTGGCCTCTGTGTATGAGAGTCACCTTGGAATATGTGAACTCGGTACCGCTTCCCTGAAGACTTCTCACACTCCAGGGGGCAAGAAAACAATGACCTACAGGGAGACCCTGGTTTCCTAGGCTGTGTTACTTCCACCTTGTTTTCACCCTTAACTACCCTGATGAAGTTAAGGTTGATGTTGCTCAAGGTGATTAGATCAGATTATGTAGAAAGGGCATCCAGAAATTCCCTTTTGTACATTTCCCAGGTGGCTTCCCAGGTAGCACAGTGATAAAGAATCTGTCTGCCAATGCAGAAGATGCAAGAGATGGGGGCTCAATATCTGGGTTGGGAAGATCCCCTAGAGCAGGAAATGGCAACCCACTTCAGTTTTCTTGCCTGGGAAATCCCATGAATCCGACAAGACTGAGCATAGCAGCAGATTTCCCAGGTACCAGTGAACGTAGTGCTCAGTTTCGGTCGTCATTTTATTCTTGTCGGAAAGGCACATCAAGATACGTTCAGGGAACATATGTGTCTCTACATTATTTACCCAGATGCCTGTATCTTTCCTCAAAAATGAAAAATATGAAAAATATCTGAGATATGTGAAAAATATGAAATATATGAAAATACATGAAATATATGAGGAATATGAAAATATAAGACATATATGAAAAATATGAAAATATATGAAATATATGAAAATATGTGAAAGATATGAAGAATAAGAAAATATTCTAAAAATATGAAGAATATGAAAATGTATGAAAGATATGAAGAATATGAAAATGTATGAAAAATATGAACAATATGGAAATACTCTAAAAATATGAAGAATATGAAAATCTTCTAAAAATATGAAGAATATGAAAATGTGTGAAAAATATGAGGAATATGAAAATATGTGAAAAGTATGAAGAATAAGAAAATATTCTAAAAATATAAAGAATATGAAAATGCATGAAAAATATGACAAATATGAAAAGTGCGAAGAATATGAAAAATATGAAAATATATGAAAAATATGAAGCATATGAAAATATATGAAAAATATGAAGAGTATGAAAATATGTGAAAAATATGAAGAATATGAAAATATTCTAAAAATATGAACAATATGAAAATATATGAAAAATATGAAGAGTATGAAAATATGTGAAAAATATGAAGAATATGAAAATGTGTGAAAAATATGAAGCATATGAAAATATTCTAAAAATATGAAGAATATGAAAATGTGTGAAAAGTATGAAGAATATGAAAATGTGTGAAAAATATGAAGCATATGAAAATATATGAAAAATATGAAGAATATGAAAATGTGTGAAAAATATGAAGCATATGAAAATATTCTAAAAATATGAAGCATATGAAAATGTGTGAAAAATATGAAGAATATGAAAATATTCTAAAAGAATGAACAATATGGAAATATTGTCAAAATATGAAGAATATGAAAATATATGAAAAATATGAAGAATATGAAAATAGGTGAAAAATATGAAGAATATGAAAATATTCCAAAAATATGAAGAATATGAAAATAGGTGAAAGATATGAAGAATATGAAAATATTCTAAAAATATGAAGAATATGAAAATCTGTGAAAGATATGAAGAATATGAAAATATTCTAAAAATATGAAGAATATGAAACTATGTGAAAGATATGAAGAATATGAAAATATGTGAAAAATATGAAGAATATGAAAATATGTGAAAAATATGAAGAATATGGAAATATTCCAAAAATATGATGAATATGAAAATGTGTGAAAAATATGAAGAATATGAAAATATTCCAAAAATATGAAGAATATGGAAATAAGTGAAAAATATGAAGAATATGAAAATATTCCAAAAATATGAAGAATATGAAAATGTGTGAAAAATATGAAGTATATTAAAATATTCCAAAAATATGAAGAATATGAAAATAGGTGAAAAATTTGAAGAATATGAAAATATTCTAAAAATATGAAGAATATGAAAATCTGTGAAAAATATGAAGAATATGAAAATATTCTAAAAATATGAAGAATATGAAACTATGTGAAAGATATGAAGAATATGAAAATATGTGAAAAAAATGAAGAATATGGAAATATTCCAAAAATATGAAGAATATGAAAATGTGTGAAAAATATGAAGAATATGAAACTATGTGAAAAATATGAAGAATATGAAAATATTCCAAAAATATGAAGAACATGAAAATATTGTAAAGATATGAAGAATATGAAAATCAGTGAAAGATACAAAGAATATGAAAATATGTGAAAAATATGATGAATATGAAAATATGTGAAAAATATGATGAATATGAAAATATGTGAAAAATATGATGAATATGAAAATATGTGAAAAATATGATGAATATGAAAATGTGTGAAAAACATGATGAATATGAAAATGTGTGAAAAACATGATGAATATGAAAATGTGTGAAAAACATGAAAAATATGAAAATATTCTAAGAATATGAGGAATATGAAAATGTGTGAAAAATATGAAGAATACGAAAATGTGTGAAAAATATGAAGAATACGAAAATGTGTGAAAAATATGAAGAATACGAAGATATTCTAAAAATATGAGGAATATGAAAATATTCCAAAAATATGAGGAATATGAAAATATTCCAAAAATATGAGGAATATGAAAATATTCCAAAAATATGAGGAATATGAAAATATTCCAAAAATATGAAGAATATGAAAATATTGTAAACATATGAAGAATATGAAAATATTCCAAACATATGAAGAATATGAAAATATTCCAAAAATATGAAGAATATGAAAATCAGTGAAAGATATGAAGAATATGAAAATATTCCAAAAATATGAAGAGTATGAAAATAGGTGAAAAATATGAAGAATATTAAAATATTCCAAAAATATGAAGAATATGAAAATAGGTGAAAAATTTGAAGAATATGAAAATATTCTAAAAATATGAAGAATATGAAAATCTGTGAAAAATATGAAGAATATGAAAATATTCTAAAAATATGAAGAATATGAAACTATGTGAAAGATATGAAGAATATGAAAATATGTGAAAAAAATGAAGAATATGGAAATATTCTAAAAATATGAAGAATATGAAAATATTCCAAGAATATGAAAATGTGTGAAAAATATGAAGAATATGAAACTATGAAAAATATGAAGAATATGAAAATATGTGAAAAACATGATGAATATGAAAATATGTGAAAAACATGAAAAATATGAAAATATTCTAAGAATATGAGGAATATGAAAATGTGTGAAAATATGAAGAATACGAAAATGTGTGAAAACTATGAAGAATACGAAAATGTGTGAAAAATATGAAGAATACGAAAATGTGTGAAAAATATGAAGAATACGAAGATATTCTAAAAATATGAGGAATATGAAAATATTCCAAAATTATGAGGAATATGAAAATATTCCAAAAATATGAAGAATATGAAAATATTCCAGAAATATGAGGAATATGAAAATATTGTAAATATATGAAGAATATGAAAATATTCAAAAAATATGAAGAATATGAAAATGTGTGAAAAATATGAAAAATATGAAAATATTCTAAGAATATGAGGAATATGAAAATATATGAAAATATGAAGAATATGAAAATCAGTGAAAGATATGAAAAATATGAAAATATTCCAAAAATATGAAGAATATGAAACTATGTGAAAAATATGAAGAATATGAAAATATTCTAAAAATATGAAGAATATGAAAATAGGTGAAAATATGAAGAATATGAAAATATTCCCAAAATATGAAGAATATGAAAATCTGTGAAAGATATGAAGAATATGAAAATATTCCCAAAATATGAAGAATATGAAAATCTGTGAAAGATATGAAGAATATGGAAATATTCTAAAAATATGAAGAATATGAAAATCTGTGAAAGATATGAAGAACATGAAAATATTCTAAAAATATGAAGAATATGAAAATATTCTAAAAATATGAAGAACATGAAAATATTCTAAAAATATGAATAATATGAAAATCTGTGAAAGATATGAAGAACATGAAAATATTCTAAAAATATGAAGAATATGAAAATATTCTAAAAATATGAAGAACATGAAAATATTCTAAAAATATGAAGAATATGAAAATCTGTGAAAGATATGAAGAATATGAAAATATTCTAAAAATATGAAGAATATGAAACTATGTGAAAGATATGAAGAATATGAAAATATTCTAAAAATATGAAGAATATGAAACTATGTGAAAGATATGAAGAATATGAAAATATGTGAAAAATATGATGAATATGAAAATATGTGTAAAATATGATGAATATGAAAATATGTGAAAAATATGATGAATATGAAAATATGTGTAAAATATGATGAATATGAAAATATGTGAAAATATGATGATTATGAAAATATGTGGAAAATATGATGAATATGAAAATATGTGAAAAATATGAAGAATATGAAAATATGGGAAAAATATGAAGATAATGAAAATATTCCAAAAATATGAAGAATATGAAAATATGTAGAATATGAAAATATTGTAAAAATATGAAGAATATGAAAATATGTGAAACATATGGAAATATTCCAAAAATATGAAGAATATGAAAGTATGTGAAAATATGAAAATATTCTAAAAATATGAAGAATATTAAAATATTCCAAAAATATGAAGAATATGAAAATAGGTGAAAAATATGAAGAATATGAAAATATTCTAAAAATATGAAGAATATGAAAACATATGAAAAATATGAAGAATATGAAAGTGAAAAATATGAAGAATATGAAAATATGTGAAAGATATGAAGAATATGAAAATATGTGAAAGATATGAAGAATATGAAAATGTATGAAAATATATGAAATATATGAAAACTATGGAAATATATGAAAAACATTAAATATATGAAAGTATATGAAATGTATAAAAATATATGAAAATTATGAAGAATAGAGAATATATGAAAAATATGAAGAATATGAAAATATATGAAAAATATGAAGAATATATGAAAAATATGAAGAATATGAAATTATATGAAAAATATGAAATATATGAAAAATATTTAAAGTATGAAAATATATGAAAAATATGAAATATATGAAAATACATGAAAATATGAAGGTTATGAAAATACATGAAAAATATGAAATATATGAAATATATGAAGAATATGAAATATATGAAATATATGTAAAATATGAAATATATGAACTGTATTGAAATTATGAAGAATATGAAAATATATGAAAAATATGAAGGATATGAAAATACATGAAAAATATGAAAATATATGAATTATATGAAATATTTGGAAAAGATTTAAATATATGAAATATATGAGGAATATGACAATATATGAAAAATATGGAAATAAATGAAATATCTGAAAAATATTTAAACATATGAAATATGTGAAATATATGAAATATATGAAAAATATATGAAATATATGAAAATATTTGAAATATATGAAGAATATGAAAATATATGAAAAATATGAAATATATGAAATATGAAAACATGAAATATATGAAAAGAATGAACTATATGAAATATATGAAATATATGAAATACATGAAAATAATGAAATATATGAAAATATGAAAAACATGAAATATTTGAAACCTAGATTTTACATATATATATGTATAAATTTACATATATATGTACATATATATACACACACATATATGTAATTCTACATAGATATGTATAATCCACATATATAGGTATAATCCATATATATACAATCCATATATATATATATATATATATATATATATATGGATTCCTAGATAGCTCAGTGGTAAAGAATCTACCTGTCAATGGAGGAGGAGTCACGGGAGACATAATTTCAATCCCTGAGTCAGGAAGATCCCCTGGAGGAGGGCATGGCCACCCACTTTAGTGTTCTTGACTGAAAAATCCCATGGACATAAGAGCCTGGTGGGTTACAGTCCATGCAGTTGCAAGGAATTGGGTATGACTGAGCACAAGCAGGCAGAAATATATATATGTTTTATATACATGTATATATATATATAGAGAGAGAGAGAGAAAGATCGAGAGAGACCTGAGAGGGAGGGAGATGGTGCATAAGCTCAAAAGATCCCTGAGATTTTGGTGAGGAAAAGCATCTTCAGTTCTGGTGACATTTCATGTGTTGTTATATTTTGTCCTTGGCCATGGAAAATAATGAAAAAGCTAAAATAAAGGCATTCAAAAGAAAAGATCACTATATCTTTATGGTGTGAAACAATTAGAGATTTTACAGCCCATGAGATAAAATGCCAAAAGCAATAAACCAATACTGTACACAAGGACGTTTATAAAGTAAAATGAAAGTAACTGAATATTGAGCATTTGACATACCAGCTAGCAGAATTGTTTTCCTGTGCCCATTTCTTGTTTATTTGACTAACCAGGTTCACATTGCAGACCTGGCAAGTCTCTGTCTCCATTTTCATAAATGGCATCTTTGCTTTGCTTTGCTTGTGTTTTGATTGCTTTTTTGATTAGTTCTCAAGACATCCTTTGTCCTAAGTCTGATCTTTGTCCCAGCATCAACAAAGTCCACGGTCCACACATATACACCCACACTCTGTGACAATTCCAATCTTGTCACTAAATTACTTTCTTCATGTTAGTTATCGGAGGGCATTGCATTATGCATACATGCCTTTCATTGTATTCTGTCTTCTCAGTCATGATTCTAGATCTCCCAGGCAGAGACTTCACCTGTTTTGTTAACCAAGTATGTGACTATATGTGATGGCTCAGACAGTAAACCATCTGCCTGTAGTGCAGGAGACCCGTCTTCAATCCCTGGGTCGGGAAGATCCCCTGGAGGAAAAAATGGCAGCCCACTCTAGTATCTTCCTTGGAGAATTCCATGGACAGTGGAGGCTGGTGGGCTACAGTCCATAGGGTCACAAAGAGTCGGACACAACTGAACGACTAACACTTTCACAAAACTAAATTGGTAAAAATAAAAAGTAAGGAAATAATGAATCCAAGTTAAATAATATAATTACAAAACAAGTCTGCTGCTCCTGCTAAGTGGCTTCAGTCATGCCCGACTCTGTGCGACCCCATAGACAGCAGCCCACCAGGCTCCTCTGTCCCTGGGATTCTCCAGGCAAGAACACTGGAGTGGGCTGCCATTTCCTTCTCCAAAAAACAAGTCTAGTAAATGAAATTAAAGGAAGTATTGAAAACTAAATGAACAAGAAATAATTTATGATGTCAATAAGAATTAATTAAACTGAAAATGACCTATAGGTAAAATAATATACTATGTAATGTTCATATAATGTTTTTTTCAAGTAGCAAATGCTCATTTATTGTTGTTGAATGAATCAGGACTTATTTCTCATCTTATATCAACATTTAGTATACATGAACATTTATTTAACTTTGGAAGGATAGAATTGTTGGTAATAGCTGGCATAACTATTTAGCAAAAAATGAAGTTTTGCCCTCCCCCCAACATATAATATTAATAAAATATTAGAACAATTATAGCCCCAGTGTAAGAGTAACCAAAATATTTTAGATTAATATCTTGAAATCTACATATAAAATCGATGGCTGTGTAAAATCATCGTAAATAAGGCAAGATGCTCAGAAGTGAGATAATAGAGATGTACAACTAAATTAAATTTTTTAATGTTATGGCCAAAAATATGCCTCAAAAGTCACACACACACATAAAACTGGAGAAATTTTACTATCTGAAATATCTACGATGTGAGAGCATCTGTGGATGGTACCAGTGTCAATTCCTGGTTTTGATATTATGGTATTTAAGATATTGGGAGAAATTGGGTGAAGAGCTCATGGGACATTTCTGAATTTTTCTGTACCGTCCTGTGTATCCAGTATTATTTAAAAATAAAAAGCTAATTATTAAAAGTCATTTGAAAACATAATTTGTAAAAATTACTTGAGAGTCTGTTTAGTGTAGGAAAATGGGCATATAATATGAGTATATAACAGTAATAGGCAAATCAAATATATTTACTTGGTCACCATTTTGATTATATATATTATATAATATTAAATATATTTTGTATCATATATTTTTATATATTAAATATATAAATTTTCTCTAACTCAGTATATAGCTTATGAAGACAACAAGGAAGATTTTACATACCATCATCTTGGGAAAAACTTGAGCCAAGAACTTTCAAACTAGTAGCAAAGGAGTGCTCTCTGACTCTTCTGGCAAAAACGACAGTATTTTAGGGGAAAATCTGAAGACATCTCTAACTATTCACAATGTGGATGTGCTTTAACTCAGGATTCTCCAGTGCTGGCACAACTGGCCCTCTGATCCAGATTGTTGTGATGGGATCTGTCCTGTGCCTTGTAGGATGTTGTGCAATGTCTCTAACTTCTTCTGAGCCCTCCACGGGTGACAACCACAGTCACAGCTAGATTCTGACTTTCACTACCTTATGTTTCTGTATCATTGATATGCTAGTGATTTAATTTTAAAAGACCTGAAGGACCATCAAAGGGAGAGTAATACAGGCACACGATGCAGGTTCTGCATGTGTGTGCACGGACGTCGTGTCTGACTCCATGTGACCCTGTGGACTGTAACCCACAAGGCTCCTCCATCCATGGGATTCTCCAGGCAAGAATACTGGAGTGGATTCTATGCCCTCATCCAGGAGATCTGCCCAACCCAGGGACCGAACTCACATTTCCTGTGTCTCCTGTGGCTCATGCATTGCAGGCAGATTCTTTACCCACGGAACCACCTGGGAAGCCCATGATACAGTCAAATAAATAATAAGTCATTTGAGTAGTAATTGGAGGCAAGTCTATGAGAAATTATTAAGAAGGAAAAAAGGTAGGGAAAATGATTTCACTAAAACATGAGGAGCAATTTTGATGTGCAAAGGATCCTATTCATGCATTTGTATAAAAGTGTATTGGCATGTATATGTAGATAGTATACAAAGAGATGTTTTACAATAAATTAAGAATTTATGGGACAAAATGTCAGTGAGAATGAAATTAGTCTAAGTCAAGTGGTTTCAAAACAGCTGTATGTAACAAAATTGGGTGAATATCTAAAGAAAATTATAGAGAAATATTAAATAGTAATGATTTAACAACATCAACATGGGTCACCAATACAAAATTAAATTGCCGAGACTTGGTTAAAAAAAAAAAAAAGACTGTAACAGAATGAATTTTAAAATGTAATGAGAATGCATTGCCTGAGTTATTTCCTCTTACATGAATATGTGTGGATTATTATTTGTTTTAGGAAGACGCAAGTGATCTTTGGTCAAATGGTAATGAAGCGTGCCTTCCACATGAATGCCAGGTTTGATGCAACTTTCAGAAACAGATCTAATCACACACACACACACACACACACACGCACACACACTGGAAAGCAAAACAAAAGAAAGCAAAGGAAAACAGCAATATAAAGACTTGGAGAAATTAAATAGGGTGATCAATTAGCACTAAAGATGTAGTTACTTCACGGCCATTTTTGTTAAAACAAGAATTTACAAGTGAGGAATTCTAACCTGAAAACTCAATTCTTTCAGAAAAATTTAAAAAATGGAAAAGCAGTGGAGGGAGCACATGTGCTTGATTGATACATTGATCACATGAAAACTATATACACTCACAACTCCTCTCAGATGCATCTATGCATACATGTACAGGCATGCATGTGTGCTAAGTCGCTTGAGTTGTGTCCGAGTCTTTGTGACCCCATGGGACAGTAGCCCGCCAGGCCCCTCTGTTCAAGGGATTCTCCAGGCAAGCACACTGGAATGGGTTGCCATGCCTTCCTCCAGGGGATCTTCCCAACCCAGGGATCAAACCAGCATCTCTTATGTCTCCTGCAATGGCAGGAGTGTTCTTTACCATTAACACCACCTGGGAAGGCCCCTTCAGTTCAGTTCAGTTCAGTCGCTCAGTGGTGTCGTGTCCAACTCTCTGTGACCCCATGGACTCAGCACACCAGACTTCCCTGTCCAGCCCCTATGCATACATAAAACAGCTACATAGCAAACAGCCAGTCTATGGGGGTTAAAAAAAAAAAAAAACAGAAAAAAAATAACAATTCGTCGTTTGAAAGATTGGAAGTAACAACAGAAAATTTCTCCTCTCTGCCTATACTAATGCAAAAAGTTCACACAAATAATTTGAGATAGAGAAACTAAATGATCAATAAATCCACATACATATTCATCCTCTCAGATAATGAGATAGTTACAAGGTAAGCACATCTGTATTCCCCCTTTACACATCTGAATTTTTTTTTTTTTTTCCCACGGAAAATAATGTGAAAAATGTCTCTCGCACCTGCTGTTGCAAAGATATATTTGCAAGCACTTCTTGGTGTGAAATGTTCTCATTACAGAAGCATAATGGAAATATGCTCCATTTTAAAAGTTAAAAAGAAATGCTTTAACTTCATTTTATAGCCCTCCAACTAATAGCCTATCTCTCTATTCCAACTAATTAAGATATTTGGGCGTATGTTCTACTCTTACTGGAAGGAATTTATGTTTCTCCCCCATTTTCTAATGGGGCTTCCATTCCTAACATTTAATTGACATCACAGATCATCATCTTCCTGAGTTCTACATTCACTACTCTTTTTAGCATCATTAAAATACACTGATACTTTAATCAAGCAAGAAAACAACCACAATGGTCTCTGGGATGAACTGAAGTAAACATTCTCTCACGTAATCGTTCTTGGATTTCATTCTATTTGTCATTCTTCTGCAGTGTCTTTTGGGCTTTTGAACTCACCTGCATGGGAATGCTGAGAGGAAGGACCTCGTGTGGGAGTCCGAATCCCTTCCTGGATGGTTGATGATGGAGACTGAAGCTCTGTCCCCAGACAAGTCAGCAGGAAAGGGCCATGCATTGGTCCTTCACCAGTCTTAGGACTCTAAAAGCAACAACTTGTTCATCCATGCCCAGGTTGTTCAAGTTCAGGGACACAACAGAGGAGATATTCACAGTTCTCATTATGTACATTCCCCTCTTGTTATTAATACAATGACCTGTAAGCACATGAAATTCCTGAGGGAGTTGGTCTGGACAGAAAGGGTGTGTTTCCCTATTGATTCTCTGTTCTCAGGAGACCAGGTAATAAAGCCAGAAGGACTAAATTTGTATTAATATTTCTCTATTAACTCTCTTGTCCTCCAGCTATCTAAATCTCCCAGCACTTTAACCCAATCCTGAGCTTAAGTTTTCTCTAGCCTCTGAGACTCAGGTAACTGTCGTGACTATGTCTCTTGGTTCAATAAAGCATTGACCTATGGTGGGGACATAGCTCAGGAAATCCTTAGAAAAGCTTTTTTCCCTCTTTCTGAGAGGGACAAGTGTGTCCCTTTAATGTAAAACATTGTAGTGCACTCCATGACTTCCTGACCCTTTTGCTATTTAGGAATTCCATATTATATCTGAAGTTAAGAGCTACCAGTTAGCCCTTAATTTAAAAAGGTTTGTAAGTTGTGAGATATATTTAGATATTGCCAAACACCATAACCTACCTCAACACATTACAGAGATTTAATTTTTAGAGAAGCTTCTTCTGTGAGGTGGTACTACTACAACTCCATCCTCCATTTCAGGAATGAGGTTCAGAGGAATTTCACATTCTGCTAAAAATCACAAACTTGTTTTGGGATGGAGTCTTGACTGGAATTTTATCAGGATGTTTCCAGTTCTCAAACTCTGGTTCATGGTTCCCAGTCAGAGAACTGGGTTTTGATCCTGGAGATATGTGGCAATGTCAAAGAGGATGCAGCTAAACACCCACAATATCCTGGACAGGACTCAACACAGATAATTGTCCTGCAAAAATGTTAGCAGTTAGAAGGTGATAAACACCCTTTAAACCAGCGCTGCTCCAAGTTTCTAGCTTCCCAGGTGGCTCAACGATTAAGAACCTGTCTATCCATGCAGGGGATGCAGATTCAATCCCTGAGTTAGGAAGATCCCCTGGAGAAGGAAATGGTAACCCACTCTAGAATTCTGGCCTGGGAAATCTGGACAGAGGAGTCTGGAGGGCTACAGTCTGTGAAGTCTCAAAGAGTCGTACATGACTGAGCGACTGAGCACACACACAGCTCCAAGTGTGTTGTGCACACACATCACTGAGGGTCCTAATTCAGCTGCAGTTTCCAGCTAAGCAGCTGTGCAGTGGGCCCAAGGGCCCTGCATGTCCAACTGCTGCCGGGGTGTGATGCTGCACGTCCTGGTCTGTGGGCACACTTTGAGTAACAAGGCTCTGACTGTGAGTCAGTCATAGGTGAGTTTAGGTGCTCTGCACCAAAAGAAAATCTACTTTTGTCTGTAATTTTGAAAGCAAAAGTTTGACTCCCTGCAGAGGTTGTAATAAAATCTGTTTTTGATTCTTCATATATAGATTCTTGTTGTTGTTTATTCAGTCCCTAAGTCATGTCTAACTCTTTGCCACCCCATGAGCTGCAGCAGGCCAGGCTTCCCTGTCCTTCACTCTCTCCCAGAGTTTGCTCTTGAATTATATCAAATCACATACAACAAGAAAATAGTTTATAATAATAGGCAGAATAAATGCCTCAAAAATATGTCCACATCCTGATCCTAAGAACTTTTTATATGCATCCATAAAGGCAAATTATTGCAGAAGTTAATAGAAGTAGTCTTGTTCAGGTTTCAGAGGCTGTAACAGGCCTTTGACTGAAATACAGACCCTGAAGGGAGCTACATGCCAAACTGCTGACCAACAGAAAGCTGTGTGTGCTCCATCATGTCCGACTTTGCCACCCAATGGATGGTAGCCCACCGGGCTCCTCTGTCCATGGGATTTTCCAGGCAAGAATACTGGAGTGGATTGCCATTTCCTCCACCAGGGGATCTTCCTGACCTGGGGATTGAACCTGCAACTCCTGCATTGGCAGGTGGGTTCTTTATCGCTGAGCCACTTGGGAAGCCCCATGAATTACCTTGGTTTGTATAAAGTCATTACAATGGACTTCTGAGTGTGGAGGAAAGAGGAAGAAAAATTGGAGTCAGAGATTTGAGGATGCTACACTGCTGGCTTTGAAGTTGAGGAAGGACCATGAGACAAGGAATGGAGGTGCCTCCAGAAAGTAATCTAGGAAGGCAAGACCTTCTTCCCTGGAGTGTCCACATGGATCCCAGATCTCCCAGACATCTTATATGCAGCTCAATAAATGAGTTTTGACTTCTGACTTCTAGAACTTCACCTGTAAATGCAGGCACAAAGTTTATAATTAGAGACATAGCTCAACAACAAGTGGAGGAGCACAGAGAGAAATGCATTTTTAGTTAAGATAGAAGCAAGGCAGAGATGCACAGCTGGAGAGAAAGGGTGTGGGCATCCCCCCAGTGAGGAGGAGCACAGTCAAGTGTCAGTTAAGTGATTTATATGGGTCAGTTCTCTCTGGTCTTTATTTACCTTCAGCCAATTATTTGGCCCCTTTTTCCACCCTGACCTACCCTGGGATTCTCCCTTGGGTGCACCCGCACCCCTCAGCCAAGATGGATCTCGAAGTGAAGGCTTCTGGGAGGAGCAAGACTCTTTATGGCCTGGCGTCATCCCCTGAGTTTTGACCCCCAAATAACGTTCTGAGCATGTGCAGTGTCTCCCTTGTCCTAAAAGCAGGGGTGGGGAAAGGGGGAGGGGGGAGTGGAGCTCCCTTAATCCTTTGCTTTGTCCTCACCATGTCTATACATTAAGGTGTTTACAAGAGGTGAATACTGGCTATTTACCCTGTTTCTGTTGTCACTTCCATTTCAGAGGTCCAACAAGAGGCTGATTGTAAATGCCTTGAACTGGAGCCCACCTGTCTCTTGTCTCAGGAAATGCAAAGAGGAGGCCAGTTGTAAATGTTTAACCTGGAGCCCATCTATGTCCTGCCTCACTTTGACCCTCTGTGGTCTAACTAGTACTGTTAAGGTGCTGTTGAAATAATGTATTAGCAAAAGAGTGATGACATATACTAAAATACGGTTATTAATTTCAAGTTTCATTATAATGTCTGCTTTCACCTAATTTCTTTCCCTTTTCACCTATCCTCATGTCTTGGCTTCATGCAGAAATGCTACTCTTCAAGGACCATTCTCTTCTTGACTTTGTGTAACAATATGTAGATCCTAAACCATTGTCTTATTCTTTAACTACATATGGATATTGTTGCTTGGTTATGAAATTATTTTCTTGAGTGGTCATTAGCTTACAATATTTCCAAAACTCCCTTAAAATCCCCTCTCTATCTTTAACCCTCTAGTGATATTTCTAAACTATTTAATTATCCTACTCTATCCCTAACAAGTGCTCAATTGAGAGAATAAATACATAAATAACACACACATGTACATACTTCATAATTTTGAATGTCTTCTTTTGACTACACAAGTACTTTTATAGTTTCAGATTTTCTCACAGCATCCTTCTTCACAAATTATGCTAATTTTTTTCATATTACCTTTAGAAGTAAGGAGGAATTCCATAGAAGGGCTGGGGAATTCCATTTGTAAAAAATACCTAAGAAAACAGTAAAATTATCATATGCCTTCTCAAGTTGTATACAAGTGGAAGCAGGCAGTACATACTCTAAACTGTTATATGACTTTCTAAATTCTTCCACTGGTACAGTTTAAATGAGTACAGTTTACTGCTTGTAATTTTGCTTTAATAAATTTATTAGAATTTTAAAAATGTAATGTCCATGCCAAGGTAGGATCTGGAGCAAATATAGCTGAGTCAGAGCTGACTGGGATGGGAGATATCTCTTCCAACTGACAAAAATTAAGGTTTCATATGTGTGTATTAAGGTAGTCAAATTAAGGTAATTCACATTTAAGAAATTTATTTCCCCTTGCAGATTAGAAGCTTAACCTCAACATATGAAAGTCGTTCAGTGACAGATTCAAGACAGAAGAACAGTACAACTACACACAACATCACGGATGAGCCTTTGAAATACAAGGTGGAGATTCATGCCTGACTAGAGACTCATGAGAAGCTCTGCAGAGATCAGAACAACCTCACACTGTTCCATCTCGTTTGAAAAGAGAGATGCTATATTAAACAATTTTATTTTAGGCAAGTTTGTATGCAGCAATAACTAAATGACGAAATAATCAAACTGGATGAAACTGAGAGCTATAACAATAAACTGATTCTATATATTCCAAGGAACTTGTTCTGATAGTTGAAGATAACATTCATAATCACTCAGTTGTCCAAGTTTGTTTCATATAGCTCCAGGGGGGTCCCTTTGATGCCCCATGGCGAGGTTGGAAGGACGTGGATATTTGCACAACACCTACATCCCCAAATCACATACCTGAAGAGAATCTGAGTTTTCTATGTGTCATCCTTTAATAATGAGGATGATACTTAATGGATATTATTGATACTGTTCATTCTCTGCCCCCATTGAGGTCTGACAAAATTATGAATAGATGGAGATATTTTATTAAGAGAAATGGAAAGAATAATAATTACTGAAAGCACTGGAAATTTCTAATCAGGAATAAAAAATAATTAAAAAAAATATCCCACCAGTCCTTCAACTTAAAGAATGTACCTTTCAAACAGATACTCATAGTCCATATTTTAATGAATCTATGAATCATCTGAAAAACATAGATTTTTGAAAAGTAATAAATGCATGACTTTGATATTTTGCTTCATCTTATATACAGTGAAGTCTAAGTTCATATTGTATCAGCCTATTTTTTCATATGTGTCTTTCAGTGTAGATTTCACTTGGAAACATGTAGTATATTATCAGTATTTGCCAGTAATGATGGAAGACACAGTGGACACCAGCTCTATAAGACAGCAAGATCCTAATTAGTAGAAAAATATGCTATGACCAGTGATAACAACCAGTAATTTAAAACTTGTATTATCAAGAAGAGTAGTTAGAACAGGAATATGCACAGAATGATGTTGAGAAAAATTAAAACTACATTCTCAGTTTTCCCCTGTTATAAACTTATTGATAGTTGTGAATGCCAAAAGTAGGGATCTTCCCCCCTAGGGATTGAATAATTCATAACTCTTCTTTTAGTTAAGCAAAAGACAACAATGCTCACTCTAGCCTTACTATTTCATCTGAGGAGAAATTATTCTTAAGAGATCCATGTAGCACCTTGAGATAAATGGGAATTTCCAATGTTTCATATCCAAGACTGGAAATTTGGGAGAGTAGGAAACTTAAAAAGGAGAAATGTTGGATATCAGACATCACAGAGCATAAAAGCGAGTTACATAAATTGTATAAAGTTGAAATCAAAATAAAAATTTCAAGAAAAATAGAAGAGGCATCCTCTATTTCCACAATCTGACCAAACAATGGCAACACTGGGCTCAATGTTTGAGCTCTGCTACTACAGGTACTTCTTAAGATCTATGACAATAGGACCTTTTAAAATCACCTTTCCAAAGAGTTTCCTCAGACCCTTCTTTAAGTCTTTATTCCTCAGACTGTAGATGAAGGGGTTCAGCATGGGTGTGACCACAGTGTACATCACCGAGGCTGTTGCACTTGAGTGTGAGCTGTGAGTACCCGCCAAGCTAAGATAAACACCTAAGCCTGTACAATAAAATATCGAGACAACTAAGAGGTGTGATGCACAGCTGGAAAATGCTTTATACTTCCCCTGAGCAGATGAGATTTTATGTATGGAGGACACTATCTTAGAGTAAGAGTAAACGATACATATAAGGGAACCACCAGCCAGAAACACAGCTTTAAAATACATCTCCAAATTGTTGAGAAAGGTGTCAGAACAGGCAAGTTGGATCATCTGATTGAGTTCACAGAAAAAATGGGGAATTTCTAAGACTGTACAGAAGGACAGTCTCCACATCATTAAACTTTCTAACAAGGAGTTCAGGACGCTGATGACCCAGGACAGCAGCACCATCAGTGCACAGAGCCGGGGGCTCATGATGACCATGTAGTGCAGGGGGTGGCAGATGGCCACAAAGCGGTCATAGGCCATCACGGTCAGGAGGAAGACGTCCAGTCCTATAAAGAGCGTGAAAAACTGCATCTGAATAATGCAGCCTTCGTAGGTTATAACTTTACTCAGTGTCCAAATGTTCTTCAGCATCTTTGGGATGGTGGTGGAGGTAAGGCAGATGTCTACAAAGGACAGGTTGGAGAGAAAGAAGTACATGGGGGTGTGGAGGTGGGAGTCTGAGCTGACGGCCAGGATGATGAGCAGGTTTCCAAACACAGTGATCAGGTACATGGAGAGGAAAAGCCCAAATATGAGGGGCTGCAGTTCAGGTGACTCTGAAAACCCCATAAGAAGAAATTCTGAGCTTCCTGTTTGGTTCCTTGCTGTTACACGGTGGGTATGATTACCAGGAAACAGGTAAATATCGTGACTGATTTCATACAAACTGGCATTATTCACATTTTTTAAATGGGACCATATGTATTTTGTCATGAAGAAGTTAATTTCAGTATTTTGTTCATGGATTTGAATCTTTTTAGGGATTTACCTGTGCCATCTCTAATTAGCAGGTTTTTCCTCAAGATGTCATGTATTCAAGTTTTTAATGAGAAACTCTTTCACGTATTTGAGGAATTTGTCTTGAATTGAGACAAAGACTAGGTACTGTACATGCAATAAATGCAGAGTTCTGAAAAACAAAAATTCCAAGATCCAGTTATGGAGAAGAGAAGCAAATAAAAAACAATAGGAAGTGTGTCCAATGGTTATTGATGCTACGAAGATAAAGCAGATATAATAGACAGAGTCAGGGAAAGGTGCTATTTTTAATTACATGTTCAGGAAGAAACTTCGAACAAGGTGATATTTGAGCAGATTACAAGGAGGAGAGAGCCAGTGACGTGAGCATAACTGGGAAAGTGTGTACCTGGCAAGGGAAGAGCCAGTGCAAGGGCCTGGAAAGTGCTCATGTAAGATGGTTCAGTCCAGAAAAGGAAGTCATTCTAATGAGGGACATGAGCAGGAGAGTGAGAGAAGAGAGATGGTGTCAGAAGATGTAGAAAAAGGAGAGGGCCTTCCTGCTACTGCTGAAGCTTCAAGACACGGAGTCCCCTTATCAATGTTATGTACTTTCAGAACTTATGAAATTCAATTTTAGAAGACTATATGAAACAAAACTGATACATCCAAAACCAGTCTCTATATATGTATACACACATATATGTTAGTTATAATTTAATATCAGTGTGGGTCATGTTGCAGTGAAATGGGAAAAAAGGGGAGTGAGTTTTTCCTGTCCCTTTCCTAAGAATCAAGCCGATATGGAGAACAGTGAGCAGGCCTGAACATCCTTTAGTTCTTATTTCAACTGTTCCTAATCTGTAGTCTTTAACTGAGTTTGCTTTTCTGCCCCCAAAGTCTGCAGGAACTACATTTTGCATCTTTTATCCTTTTCTGCTGTTGTTGTTCAGTCGCTGAGTCATGTCATACTCTCTGCGACCACATGGACAGCAGCACTCCAGGCTTCCCGTCTAACGCTAACTCTAACCCTGACTATCCTTTGACTCTATGCTAAATACATCCTTTATCTAGTGCTTACCTTTACAGCACTCTCCCCCTTTTGATTCTTTTTACATATCAGAAAGAAGGTCATAGAGTCCCCTGACTGCCAGACTCAATTACTAGGTTACTGATGCCAGCCTATGACTGTTTTTGAAACAATACAAGAGGAAGAAGACAAGATCCTTGCACATTTGTTCCTCATCACCAACCCCTGACTGTGAGCCTTCATCTTATGTAAGCCCCTATGATCTCAGTGAGGGAGCAGTGAGCAGTGGCATGAAGCAAGATCTAAATTCCCTGCCCAGGAATTGAACCTGGGTATCCCGGATGAGAACCAGGAATCCTAGCCACTGTTCACTAAAAAATATAATCACAGCCTGAAAGTAGAGAGTTATTTTATTTGGTGGGAATGTTAAGGACTCAGAGCCAGGGAGATAGAATCTCAGTAACTCTGAGAAAACTGCTCCAAGGAGGCAGGAGTGGAAGTCAGGCTATATACAAGTTTGCAACAAAGGGAGCAGGCATTCTGAACATCAAAGATCAGGTATCAAGTCAAAGAATTTCCCATTTTATGCATGAGAAAATGCAAGCCTCTGGGCTCACTGAATTCATTCCTTTCATGTGCACCTCAGCTATCTGGTGCCAATCCTATTTCCTTGTTCACCTTGCTTCTTGCATTCCCCCTGCTCCTCAGCAATCAACTTGCTGTTGGTGGCATCTGCTGGATCATAGATTGGGGAGATCACAATCACATTTGGAGGCCAGAAATCAATGATGGCTGTGACATGTCTTGTTTATTGATATGGCAGGAGACATTTTCATTTCTCACCACCAAAGCAGCAAGGGTTATAGGCTAGAGGCTGCTTTTCTCTGGATTTTTGCTCCCACTGAAAAATGTGTTTATCAGAGAGGCAGAAACCATAAATGTAGGTACAAAGTTTATTATTAGAGACACAGAACAACCCGTGGGAGCGCACATAGAGTAATGGTTTGTTTAGTTGAGGTAGAAGCAAGGCAGAGATGCACACCCAGAGAGAAAGAGTGTGGGTGTCCCCCCAGTGAGAGGGTTAAACACTTATACAAGCCAGTTCTTCTGGGTCTTCATTTTCCTTCAGGCCAATTACCTGCTTTCTTTTTCCACACCTGACCTACCCTGGGTCCCTCACTTGGGGTGCAGGTTCACACACCCCCTCAGCCAAGATAGATTTTGAAGTTAAGGCTTCTGGGAGGAAGAGGACTCATTATGGTCTTGCATTATCCTTTGACTTGTGACCCACAAGGAGCCCTTCTGAGCATGTGTAGTGTCTCCCTTGTCCCAAAAAGAGGGAGGAACAGAAATCCCTTCATCCTCTACTCAGACCGAGTTCCGTCTCCCTTTGTCCTTGCCATGGTTACTTCCCTGAGATGTTTACAAGAGACAAAGACTGCCTATTTCTGTTGTTACTTTCATTTTGGAGGGCAAACAGGAGGCTGGTTATAAATTCCTCAACGGGAGGTCACCCATCTCTTGTCTCAGGACATGTAAACAGGGGGCTAGCTGTAAACATCTAACCTGGGTCCCTTCTGTCTCTTACATCCCCTAGACTCTTCATGGAGAGAGGTACAGTTCTTGAGGCATTAGCCTGCTCTGTTCCCCCCTCTGCCAGCTGAGAATTAAAGCCACCTTTCTATTTCCTCCAAACTCTGTCTCCGTATATTTTATTCAGCTTTGGTGAGCAGAGAAAGCCAAGATTTGGCCTGCAAAAGCCACTAATTCACTTGTGGATTAGCAAAATCTTGGGAATAAAATTAGATGAGAGAAAATCTTTTAAAATATTGAGAGAAAGTAGTACCTGAATTATCACTTCCTCTTACACAAAGACCTGTGTGTGTGCACACGCTCAGTCTCTCAGTCATGTCTGACTCTTTGCGACCCCATGGACTGTAGCCCACCAGGCTCCTCTGTCCATGGGATTCTCCAGACAAGAGCACTGGAGTGGGTTGCCATTCCCCTCTCCAGAGGATCTTCTCCCCCCAGGAAACAAACCCAGGTCGCCTGTATTGCAGGAAGATTTTTTTACTGGCTCAGCCACCTGGGAAGCTCCATTAACAGAGACAGAAGGATTCAAATACCCATATGGAAGACAAGGTGATTTTCATCAAATGTAAAGATTGCCTTAACACAGAGTTATTTTGGTGCAACTTTTAGAAATAAATCTAATCACCAGAGAAGAAAAGAAACAATGAGGAACAGTAGATATGGAAAGTAGTTGGATATATGCAAAGAGTGATTTAATAACACCAAGTATGCAAAAGAGGGGCTTCCTAGATGTCTCAGCGGTATAGAATCTGCTTGCCAATGCAGGTGATTCAAGAGGCAGGGGTTCAATTTTGCAAATACTTATATATATATATACATATTGATGCTTTTGAACTGTGGTGTTGGAGAAGACTCTCGAGAGTCCCTTGACCTGCAAAGAGAACAAACCAGTCCATCCTAAAGGAGATCAGTCCTGAATATTCATTGGAAGGACTGATGCTGAAGCTGAAGCACCAATACTTTGGCCACCTGATTCGAAGAACTGACTCATTGGAAAAGACCCTGATGCAGGGAAAGATTGAAGGCAGGAGGAGAAGGTGACAACAGAGGATGAGCTGGTTGAACGGCATCACTGACTTGATGGACATGAGTTTGAGCAAGCTCCGGGAGTTGGTGATGGACAGGGAAGCCTGGCAGGCTGCAGTCTACAGGGTCACAAAGAGTTGGACAGGACTGAGTGACTAAACCGAATTGATTATAGATAGATAGATAGATATATACATACATACAATAACTAAATGTTAAAGAAAAAATCGATTAAAAATTCCAATTATTTGAGGATACAAACAAAAAAAGAAATAGGAAAAAAAATTGAATTTGCTATAAAAGCAAAGAACTTAAGCAAGTAGAAAAACAGTCAAATAGAGAATGTAACTAGCAAAGTATTCTACAAATATATTCAGTCTTACAGGTAGAAAAATGATTGCAAACTAAGCCCGTTAACATTCTCATTTTCACACAATATTTTTTTTATTTGAATATTAACTCGAGATATTGTGAAATGCTTGTGTCACGAAAGCTATTTTAAGGTAACGTTTGCCTGCATTCCTTGGATAGGGTCTTAAAAAAAAAAAAAAAAAACTGTACTTACGTCACTGCACATGCCTCCACAACACTCTTATCCTCTCTTTCAATTAGTTGCAAATATTCTTGGACATGTTTTACTTTAACTGGAATAATTTACACCTCCCATTTCCTCTTCTAATTGAATTTCCATGTCCACTATTGGGGCTTACCAGGTGTCTCAGATGGTAAAGAATTTGCCTGCCAATTCAGGAGACACAGGAGACAAGAGTTCCATCCCTGGGTCAGGAAGATTCCCCTGAAGAAGAAAATGGCAACCCACTTCAGTATTCTTGCCTGGAGAATTCCATGGACTGAGGAGTCTGGCAGGCTATAGCTCAAAGAGTTGCAATGACCTTTGCATTGTAGAGTTTAATGTACCCTTTTACTTCTGGCTTCATAAATTAATATATTAAGTTGTTAAGCACAAAAACAACTCCAGTGATCTTAGCTCTGGGTTAGTCTGGACTGCCTCTCAGGTAAACTCAGGTAAAGCTTCTTGCCTTGCATTCCCTTTCACCTTCTCCTGCAGTATTTACTGGACCATTGAACTCACCTGGGTGGAGTCTCTGAGAGGAAGGTCTCAATACAGATGTCAAATCCTCTTGGACAGTTGATGATGGAGAAAGAAAGTGTGTTTCTAGATGTTACAGTGGGATGGAGTCAAACATGGGTTTGCCAGCAGCAGTTATGACTCCAAAAGCAACAACCACATCCTGGCTAGCCCAAGGTTGCCCAGGCTGAGGGATGCAGCAGAGGATATATTTACTCCTTGTGTCTGCTCATTAGCACATTTCCCTCGTTATCGCCACCTCTAAGTAATTGACTTCCCATAGGACCAGACAGGAAGATTTTCCTGTTTATTCTCTTTGTCCAGGAGACAATGCAACAAGCCAGACAAAACAGTGTTTATTACTCCTTCCATCATCTCATCTGTTCTCCAGAGGAATAAACCTTAAGATCCCAACACCAAATCCCATCCCTGAGTTCACGTTTTCTCCAGAGTCTAAGCTTGAGGCTTCTTTCTTGATTAGTCCATAATCAATTGCATGTGTGCTTACTCAGTCATGGAGAAGGAAATGGCAAGCCACTCCAGTATTCTTGCTGGAAAATCCCTTGGACCGAGGGAGGAGCCTGGTGGTCTACAGTCCATGGGGTCGCAAAGAGTCAGACACGACTGAGCCACTTCACTTCACTTGCTCAGTCATGTCTGACTATTTCCACCCCATGGGCTATAGGCTCTTCTGTCCATGGGATTCTCCAGGCAAGAATACTGGCGAGGGTAGCCTTTCCCTTCTTCAGGGGATCATTCCAACCCAGGGATCGAACTCAGGTCTCCCACATCGCAGGTGGATTCTTTACCAGCTGAGCCACAAGGGAAGCCCAAGAACACTGGAGTGGGTAGCATATCCCTTCTCCAGGGTATCTTCCCAGTCCAAGAATACTGGAGTGGATCTCCAGGGGATCTTCCCGACTCAGGAATCGAAGAGGGGTCTCCTGCATTGCAGGCAGATTCTTTACCAACTGAGCTATCAGGAAAGCCCACACATTTGTTAGCAGTGCTGTTTGTTATCCTGTGGCACATTCAGAAATAATGATATTTAGGCTTGGGGAGATTGCATTTTTCACAATTACATTTTTTATGGTAACTGGACTTATTGTGGTGATTATTTCATAATGTATACTTTTTTTTAACAATTGAATCTGCATACTTTGTTATACATCTGAAACAAATATTGTATGTGAAATACAACTTAGTTAAATAGCTCCAAAATACATGAGTTAAAAGAAAATAAAGCTAGGAGAAAAATACAGATACGCAATTACAGTTGGAAATGTTTTAGTAATCAATTCTACAAGTACATCAAATCCCCAAATATAATAGATCTCAACAACTCTATCACTCATGTTAATCAAAGTGGCATTTATGGAACACTAAACCTAGCATTAACAATATACAAATCCCTTCCAGAGGCACAAGCAGATTTCACCAAGACAGATATTCTGGGCAATAAATAAGGGATTTTAAATAAATCATTTAAATTATGCTATTTGATCACAAAAAAATACATTAGGAATCAATAACAGAAAGATAGACACAAATTGCTTTTGTATCTTGGCTATTGTAAACAATGCTGCTACAAACATTGAGCTGCATGTATCTTTTCAAATTAGTGTTTTCATTTTTTTCTGAATATATTCCCAGGAGGAATTGCTGGGTTTTATGATAGTTCTATTTTTAGTTTTTTAAGAAACTTCCATACTATTTTCCATAATGGTTGCATTAAGTTACATTCCCACCAACAGTGTACAAGTTTCCCCCTTCCCCACACCTTTGTCAGCAGTTGTTATTTGTAGACTTTTTGATGATAGCCATTCTGAAAGGTGTGATATCTCACTGTGGTTTTGATTTGCATTTCTCTAGTAATTAGCGATGTTGAACATCTTTTCATGGGCATGTTAGCCACCTTTATGTCATCTATGGAAAAATGCCCATTCAGGTCTTCTATTCATTTTTTAATTGGATTATTTTTATGATATTGAGTTGTATGAGCTGTATGCAAATTTGGATATCGGCACCTTATTGGTCTTGTCATTTGCAAGTATTTTCTACCATTTAGTAGGCTATTTTTTTTCATTTTATTAATGTTTTGCTTTGCTGTGAGAAAGCTTTAAAATTTAGTTGGTCTATTTGTTTATTTTCGCTTTTAGTTATTTTGCCTTAGGAGACGTATCCAAAAAATATTGCTATAATTTACGTTGGAAGCTGTTCTGTATATGTTCGTTTCTAGGAATTCTATGGTTTCATGCTTACATTTAGGTATTTAAACAATTTAGAGTTTATTTTTGTATATGGTGTGAGGAAATGTTCTATTCTTTTACCTGTTGCTGTCCAGTTTTTCTAGAACCACTTGTTAAAGAGACTATCTTTTTGTTATAGGTTAATTAGCTATAGGTGCATGGGTTTATTTTGGGCTCTCTATTCTGTTCCATTGATCTCTGTGTCCTTTTTGGTGCCAGTACAGTGCTGTTTTGATTACTATAGTTTTGTAGTACAGTCAGAAATCTGAGAGGGCTATACATCAGCTTTGCTCTTTTTTCCCCTCAAGATTGCTTTGGCAATTTTTGGGGGTCCTTTGTATTTCTTTGTGGATTTTAAGATTCTTTGTTCTACAGAAAACATTTTAAAAAATCCATTCACAGACCAATGGACACTTGGGTTGTATTCTTGTCTTACATATAGTGAGTAATGTTTCAATGAACATGGTTGTACATATCTCTTCAAGAGACTGAATTTAGTCCTTTGCATATATGGCCAGACATGGAAGTGCTACAAAATAGCCCAGCTTTAGGGCTTTCCTGGTGACTCATATAGAAAAGAACCTGCCTGCAATGCAGGAGAGGTAGGTTCGATCCCTGGGTTGGGAAGATCCCCTGGAGAAGGAAATGGCAACTCACTCCAGTATTCTTACCTGGAGAATTCCATGAACAGAGGAGCCTGGCAGGCTATAGTCCTTGGTGTCACAAAGAGCCAGACAGGACTAAACGACTAACACTTTCAATTTTTTTCACTTTCATCCCAGTTTTATTTTTCATTTTTGAGTAACTTTTATACTTTTTTTTTTGCATACTGGCTGTACTATAAATTACATTAATACCAATAGTGTGTAAGAGTCCACTTTTCTGCACATCCGCATCAACACTAACATTCTCATTTTTTCAGTTCAGTTCAGTCTCTCAGTCATGTCCTTCTCTTTGCGACCCCATGGACTGTAGCATGCCAGGCATCCCTGTCCATCACCAACTCCAGGGGCTTGCTCAAACTCACGCCCGTCGAGTCAGTGATACTATCAAACCATCTTTTGTTTTTTTAATTTTAATTTTTTTATTGAGGTAATATTTCAATATTTCATTTTATTGAGGTGATATTAGTTTATAGTATTATAAATGTTTAATGTTGCAACATTAGATTTTGAATTATCTGTACACAGTGGTGTGCTCACCACCAACATTTATTTTGTTTTCATCTGTTAATATTATTCACCTTCTTTATTCATTTTGTCCTCCATCCATCACACTTTCCCTCAGGTAACCACTACTGTGTTCTCTTTATCCATATGTACATTTTTGTTTTGTTTGTGAATTGATATTTTTTATATTCCACATGTATATGAAATTATATAGTATTTGTCTTTTGCTGTCATTTCTTTCACTTAGCATAATACCCTCAAGATCTTTCCATATTGTTGCAAATGCTAAAGTTTCACTCTTTTTTACCTAAGTAGTATTTCAACTGTATGTCTGTGTTTATATATGCACACATACATAGCCTTTTTTTTTCCTTTATTTAATATCCTTTGTCCATTATATATATATATCCTTTATCCATATAGCCTTTATTCATTCTTCTGTTGATGAGTACTTAGGCTGTATCTATATTTTGGCTATCATAAATATGCAGTCATGATCATAGTGATGCATATTAATTAGTATTTTCATTTGCTTGGAAAAATGGTCTTCTCTGGTGGCTCAGTGGTAAAGTCTGCCTGCCAATGCAGGAGACACAGGAGATGGGGGTTCGATCCCTGAGTCAGGAACATCCCCTAGAGAACAAAATGGCAGCCCACTCAATTATTCTTGCCTGGAAAACCCCATGGACAGAGGAGCCTGGGGGGCTACAGTCTGTGAAGTAGCAAAGAGTTGGACACAACTGAGCACACCTGCACCTTTTACTTGGACAGATACTCAGGAATGAAATTCCTGGATCATAGATTAGTTCTAAAACTCTGGAGGAACCTCCATACTATTCTCCATAGTGATTACACCAACTTACATTCCCACTAACAGTGTAAGAGAGTTCCGTTTTCTCCACATTTTCACCAGCATTGTTGGTTCTTATGTATTGATAACAGACATTCTGACAGATGTAAGGGAGAATCTCATTGTGGTTTTTAGTTTTTAGTTTCTCTGTTCATTTTTTGGTTGTTGTTCTTTTCACACAGGACTTCTTTCCTATCAATCCCAATGCTTTTTTTTTTTATTTTATTTTTATTGTAGGATAATTACTTTACAATATTGTGATGGCTTTTGTCATACAACAACATGAAATGATCACAGATATACATATGCCCCCCCGCCCTTATACCATCTCTCCCACCTTCCTCCCCATCTTACCACTCTACGTTGTCACAGAGCACCAGCTTTGGGTTCCCTGAGGCATCCAGCAAACTCCCACTGGTTACCTATTTTACATATGGTAATGTATATATTTCAATGCTCTTTTCCTCTGATTTACATTTCCCTAAAAATTAATAATGTTGATCTGCCATGAGTCTTCTTTTGAAAAAATATTGTTCGTTGTTCTGCTCATGTTTCATTTTTTTTCTTTTTCCTTTATATAATATTGAGTTGTATGAACCGACTATGTATTTTGAATATTAACTCCTTGTCAGTTGGTTTTTGTAACTATGTACTCCTACTCTGTAGCGTATCTTTTGGCTCTGTAGATGGTTTAATTTTCTGTTTTTGCATTTAATTTTGGTCCCATTTGCTTATTTTTTTTCCATCTATTTCTTTTGCTTTAGAGCAGAGTTCCAAAAAGCATTATCATGATTTATGTCAAAGAGTATTCTGCCTACTTTCTCTTCTAAGAGTTTTATGGTTTCAGGCCTTGCACTGGGGTTTAAAAATCTCATTTTTATACATAATGTAAGAAACCTATAAGGTGCTAAGATCTAAACATAACTTTTGTAACTAAAAAACATTTTCTGATGAAGGATGGATAGACATTAGCTAGTAACAGAAAGCTGAAATGGCTAGTTGTTTTGGCAAAATTGTCATGAATCCAAGTAATGTAAAACCCAAGGATTTGTATTTTTAAAAACCAAACAGAGTTAAGTTTTCTTGAAGATAGGAAATATAGTTTATAAGAGATATCAGGTATGCCCTAAATCAAATTCCTTATGACTATACAGTGGAAGTGAGAAATAGATTTAAGGGACTAGATCTGATAGACAGAAAACCTGATAAACTATGGATGAAGGTTCGTGACATTGTACAGGAGACCTGGATCAAGACCATCCCCATGGAAAAGAAATGCAAAAAGGCAAAATGGTTGTCTGAGGAGGCCTTACAAATAGCTGTGAAAAGAAGAGAAGTGAAAAGCAAAGGAAAAAAGAAAAGATATTCCCATTTGAATGCAGCATTCCAAAGAATAGCCAGGAGAGATAAGAAAGCCTTCCTAAGTGATCAATGCAAAGAAATAAAGGAAAACAATAGAATGGGAAAGACTAGAGATCTCTTCAAGAAAATTAGAGATGCCAAGGGAATGTTTCATGCAAAGATGGGCACAATAAAGGACAAAAATGATATGGACCTAGCAGAAGATACTAAGAAGAGGTGGCAAGAATACACAGAAGAACTGTACAAAAAAGATCTTCATGACCCACATAATCACGATGATGTGATCACTCACTAGAGCCAGACATCCTGGAATGTGAAGTCAAGTGGGCCTTAGAAAGCATCACTATGAACAAGGCTAGTGGAGGTGATGGAACTCCAGTTGAGCTATTTCAAATCCTGAAAGATGATGCTGTGAAAAGCCTGCACTCAATATGCCAGCAAATTTGGAAAACTCAGCAGTGGCCACAGGACTGGAAAAGGTCAGTTTTCATTCCAATCCCAAAGAAAGGCAATCCCAAAGAATGCTCAAACTACTGCATAATCGCACTCATCTCACATGATAGTGAAATAATTCTTCAAAATTCTCCAAGCCCAGGCTTCAGCAATATGTGAACTGTGAACTTCCAGATGATCAAGCTGGTTTTAGAAAAGGCAGAGGAATCAGAGATCAAATTGCCAATATCTGCTGGATCATCGAAAAAGCAAGAGAGTTCCAGAAAAACATCTATTTCTGCTTTATTGACTACGCCAAAGCCTTCGACTGTGTGGATCACAATAAACTGTGGAAAATTCTGAAAGAGATGGGAATACCAGACCACCTGACCTGCCTCTTGAGAAACCTGTATGCAGGTCAGGAAGCACCAGTTAGAACTGGACATGGAACAACAGACTGGTTCCAAATAGGAAAATGAGTATGTCAAGGTTGTATATTGTCATCCTGCTTATTTAACTTATATGCAGAGTACATCATGAGAAACGCTGGGCTGGAAGAAGCACAAGCTGGAATCAAGATTGCTGGGAGAAATATCAATAACCTCAGATATGCAGATGACACCAGACTTATGGCAGAAAGTGAAGAGCTACTAAAAAGCCTCTTGATGAAAGTGAAAGAGGAGAGTGAAAAAGTTGGCTTAAAGCTCAACATACAGAAAACTAAGATCATGGCATCCGGTCCCATCACTTCTTGACAAATAGATGGGGAAACAGAGGAAACAGTGGCAGACTTTATTTTTGGGGCTCCAAAATCACTGCAGGTGATAGAGATTATTTTATATTAACCTATAAATTAAAAGATGCTTGCTCCTTGGAAGAAAAGCTATGACCAATCTGAACAGCATATTAAAAAACAGAGACATTACTTTGCCAACAAAGGTCCATCTAGTCAAGGCGATGTTTTTTCCACTAGTCATGTATGGATGTGAGAGTTGGACTATAAAGAAAGCTGAGCACTGAAGAATTGATGCTTTTGAACTGTGGTGTTGGAGAAGACTCTTGAGAGTCCCTTGGCCTGCAAGGAGATATAACCAGTCCATCCTAAAGGAAATCAATCCTGAATATTCATTGAAAGGACTGATACTGAAGCTGAAACTCCAATATTTCGGCCATTTGATGTGAAGAACTGACTCTCAAAAGACCCTGATGCAGGGAAAGATTGAAGGAAGGAAGAGAAGGGGAAGACAGAGGATGAGACAGTTGAATGGCATCACTCACTCAAAGGACATGAATTTGAGCAAGCTCTTTCTCCTTTTCCTTTAGCTTCTTTTCTTTTCTCAGCTATTTATAAGGCCTCCTCAGACAACCATACCTTCTAGGTCTAGCCATATTGTTCCAAATGGTAAGATTTCACTGTTTTATACCTAAGTAGTATTCTATTGTATAGAACACATCATCTTTGTCCATTCTTCTGCCAATGAACACTTTGGTTGAAACCATATGTTGATTATCTTAACTATGTGGCAATGGATATAGCAATACATGTTATTTAGTGTTTTTACATCTTTTGGATAAATACTCAGAAGTGGAATTGCTTAATCATAGCATAGTTCTAATTCTAGTTTTGGAGGAACTTCTGTACTATTTTTTATAGTGGCTGCACCAATTTACTTTCCTACCAACAGTGTACAGGGTTTCCTTTTCTTGAGATCCTCTTCAAAATTCATTAATTGTAGACTCTTTGATAATAGCTATCCCCACAAGTGCAAGGTAACATCTCATGCTTTTTTGGTTTGCATTTCTGTAGGAATTAATGATACTGATCAACCTGCCATGTGTTGGTTATCCATCTGTATGTTTTCTTTAGGGGAAAAAAAATGTCTATTCAGATATTTTGATCATTTTTTATTGAGTTGTTTATTTTTTTATATTGAGTTGTATAGGCTGTTTATATATTTTGTATTTTGATCCCTGCTAGTGATATAATTTGCAAATATTTTATCCCATTACATAGATGTCTTTTCATTTCTTAGATGGTTTCCTTTACTGTGAAAAATCTTTTCAATTTAATTAAGTTCCATTTGTTTATTTTTGCTTTTATTTCCTTAACCAAAAGACAGAGATCCTAAACAATATTGCAATGATTTATGTAAAAAATGTACTGTCCATGTCCTCACTACTCAGAATTTTATGACTCAGGTCTTACATTAAGTCCATAATCCATCTTGAATTTTTTCTTCATATGTGGTGTGAGAAAATGTTCTAAGCTCATTGTTTTACACGTGGCTGTTTAGTTTTCACCAGCTTCCCAAGTGGCTCAATGGCAAAGAATCTGCCCACCAGTACAGGAGACACAGATTCTATCCTTGAGTCAGGAAGATCCCCCGGAGAAGGAAATGGCAATCCACTCCAGTATTCTTGCCTGGGAAATCCCACCTGCAGGGAAGCCTGGAGGGCTCGTCCACGAGGCTGTAAAGAGCTGGACAGGACTGAGCACAAATGCCCATTCAGTTATGGCAGTGCACCTTGTTGAAGGGACTGATCTTTTCTCCACGGTGCATGCCTGCCTCCTCCCTTGTCATAGATTGATTGGTTACAAATGTTTGGGTTTATTGCTGGGGTCTCTATTCTCATCTATTGATTCATGAGTCAGTTTTTGTGCCAGTACTATGCAGTTCTGATCATCATGTCTTGGTGTTGAGAGTACAGTCTGAAGTCTGGGATCCTCATGACTCCAGCTTTGTTGTCATCGTCATTTCCCCAGGATCGCTTTGACAATTCTGGGTCTCTTGTAGTTTCATGTGAATTTTAGGATTTTGTTCTACTTCTGGGAAAATTATCATGAGTATTTTAATTCAGAGTGCATCAAATCTATAGATTGTTTTTGGTTGCATGGCCATTTTAAGAGTATTACTTCTTCCACTCCAAAAGCACAGGAATGTCTTTTCATTTCTTTCTATTGTCTTTGATTTTCTTCATCAATGTTTTATACATTTTTGAATACAGATCTTCACCTCATTGGTTAAGGTTATTTCTAGACATGTTTTATGTGATTTTAACTATATATATATATATATATATTACCTTTCTCCTTCTTATAGTTGATTATTAGTGTATAGGGAGCTATAGATTTCTGTATATTAATATTTTATCTTGCAACTTTTCTGATTTCACTTAATCATTCTAATACACTTTTGGTGGAGACTTCGGGTTTTTCTATTTAAAGTATCTTGCCTTCTACATCATGGCTTTATGAAAGACTCCTTTTGTCTTTCCCCTTCAATCAACAGCCAAGAAAACTTCCACCACACAAGAAAGGTGCCTCTGCACAACCTACCAGGTTATCAGATAACTCCACAAACCTGTACTTTTAAGGTGGGGACATACAGGAGAAGCCAACTACCTACAAGATGGTGATAGAGTCTGTGACTCAGGATTTCTCAGACCCATTAGAGAAGCCTTCATCCCTGGGACCCGGGCAGTATACCGGTAATGGTGGCAGCAAGCAAGGTACCAGCAATTCTGAAACATGTGTTAGGTTCCTTGGTACCAGAAATTCTGAAACATGTGTTAGGTTCCTTGGTACCATGGGCTGAAGGTAACTATGAGGAAAGAGGAAAATAGCATGACTGATTTTTACACAATTAGATATCACTCACATTGTTGAAGGGCTGCCATTTACATAATATTAATTTCAAAAATTTGTTCATGAATTCAATCCCCTTGGTGGAATTTCTTATATCATCTTTAATTAGCAAGCTTGTTCGACTTTCAGCATTTTCCCTGGCAAGTCAGATATTTCTCATATTTAGGGAGAAATTCTTTCATTTTTTCAGGGCATTTAAATTGTGTGCCAACAATGTTCCAGGTGCTGTCTAGGCAATGAGTATAGGGTGCTGAAAAATAAAAGCTCTGACTATCCATCTACAGAGAAAAATCCAGAGAATTATAAAAAAAAAAGTTATGTATAGCTTCTTGGATCGTGACAGATGCTATGAAGAAAATGAAAGCAGGTATAACAGAATGAGTAAAGAGGGGTGCTATTTTTTATGGATGTTCATGATAAGACTTGAAAACTTGAAAATCAAGGTGACATTTCCATGAACACATCAGATGAAATGTGTGCCAGGTAGGGAGAACAGCTGTGTAAAGGAGGTACTTCTTTAAGATGTTCAGTATGGGAAAGGTAATGGGCAGGAGGGAGAGTGAGGACAGATGATGTCATAGGATGCTGAGGAGGAAGGTGGCCTCCCCACTGCTGCTGAACCATCAAATATTAAGGAGTCCTTTATATACATTATGTATTTTTAGAACCTTAGGAAATTGTTGCAAAGTTGGCTTGTAAGTACTAATGAATCCCTTCTGTCAGTTGAGTTTAGAACTCTGTTATAAGATTCACCTTGGAATGTATGTGCTCAGAACTCCTGCTTAGAGAACTTAACACACTTCACAAGGCATGAAAACACACACACACCGTAGAACCTTCCTTCCTAGGCTGTGTAACTTCCATGTCGTTTTCACCCCTAACTACCCTTATTAAGTTAGATGTTGATATAACTCAAGATGATCATGGCAAATTACCTAGAAATGTCACTCAGAAATTCCAGATTGTAAATTTTCCAACATTCCCAGATAGTTCAGTGGGTAACGAATTTGCCTGCAATGCAGGGGACACAAGAGACGCAAGTTCGATCCGTGGGTCAGGAAGATCCCCTGGAGAAGGGAATGGCGACTCACTCCAGTATTCTTGCCTGGAGAATCCCATGGACAGAGGATCCTGGTGGCCTACAGTCCATAGGGTTGCAAGGAGTTAGACACAACTGAAATGACAGAGCACAGTACCAATAAACTTGGAGCTCTGCTTTGGTATAGCCATTTGATGCTTCATATTAAACTTCTGTTGAACATTTATTACATAAACTCATGTTGTTGTTCAGTCAATAAGTCATGTCTGATTCTTTCCATGGACTGCAACACATCAGGCCTCCCTGTCCTTCACTATCTCCTGGAGTTTGCTCGCATTCATGCCCATTGAGTCTGTGATGCTATATGTTTGTATATATATATATTTAGATATATATAGCACACATAATATATTATACATTAATATAATATATAATATAATATATTAATATAATATAATTAATAGTGGAATATAATATATAATAGAATATACATAATATAATATATTATATACAATAACATAGTATATAATATATTATATATTAATATATATATATATACACACATATATATATATACACATATTATTTTCTTTCTCAAAGCTGAAATTTAAGATATATATATATATATATGTGGACTTCCTTAGTGGTCCAGTGGTTAAGAATCTGGCTGTCAATGCAGGGGTCACAGGTTCGATCCCTGTTCCAGGAAGATTCCACATGCCGCCAGATAACTAAGCCCATGCATCACAACTACTGAGTCAGAGTTCCCTGGAGCCCGTGCTCCCCCAAACAGAAACCACCACAATAAGCAGCCTGCACACTGCAACTAGAAAGTGGACCCTGCTCGCCCCAACTAGAGAAAAGCCCACACATCAATGAAGACCCAGCACAGGCAAAAATAAATAAATAAATAAAACTGAAAAATGATGTATGTATACATCGGGAGAGAGAGAGGGGCGGGGAATTGGACATAAGAGAAAAGAAGGATCTCATAAGCTCAAATGGTCCCTGACAGACTGTAGTAAAGAAAGCCTTCATTGGTTCTGGTGACATTTCATGTGCTATTATACTCCCTTGATGCCCAGGAAAAATGATATAAAAGAATACACTTACCCAAAAGATAAAGTAGTGATGTCTTTATGCTTTAAAACACTTGCAGATTATACCACTCAAGATAAAAATGAGCAAAGGCAAAAAAACAAAACAACAACAACAACACTTTGTAAAAGGATGTTTATAAAGTACAGTACATAATGTAAAATGAATGTTGACCACTTTTAATGTGCTATCCTGTGCTAAGTTGCTTTAATCATCTCTGACTCTTTGCAAACCCATGAACCGTAGCCCACTAGGCTCCTCTGTCCATGGGATTCTCCAGACAAGAATACTGGAGTGGGTTGCCATTTCCTCCTCCAGGGGATCTTCCTGACCCAGGGATCGAACCCACAACTCATGTCTCCCACATTGGCATGCAGGTTCTTTACCACTAGCGTCACCTGGAAAGCCCATCTTTAAGATGAGGCCGCAAAACCTCTTTTTCCAGTGTCTGTTTTATATTTTTTGGTTTAGTTGTTTTTCTGTGGTCCAATAGCAGACTAGGCAATCCTCTTTCTCTCTTTTCATAAGTGGCCCCTTCTCTTTGCTACTCTTGGGTTTTCATCATTTTTCTCTTAATTCTTTGTTCGTAGTTTGCCCAACCATCAGTGACCTCCACAGACCATACACATACAATATACATGTCATGATGATTCCAACCTTCTCTCTGAGAAACATTCTTCGTATTAGTTATCTGAGACATTGTGTTATTCATACATCTACTTCACTGTACTCATCTTCTCAATGAACACAGATTCCAAGCAGATAAAGACTTCACCTTTTATGTTCAAGTTTGTATTTTAACCATGTGTGAATACATATGTTCAATATAAAGAGTCAGACATGACTGAGCAACTAAACTGAACTGAACTGAATATATACGCACTTGTACAAAAATGAATTTAGAAAAAATGAAAAATTTGGAAAAGGAGTATGAAACCAGGTTAAATAGCATGGTTTCAAGACAAGTTTAGGAAACAAATGTGAATGCAGTGTCGAAAGCTAATTGTGTAACAAATATAACAGCAGTAATTTATGGGTTTTCCTTGTGGTTCAGCTGGTAAAGAATCTGCCTGCAATGCAGGAGTCCTGGTTTGATTACTGAGTTGGGAAGATCCTCTGGAGAAAGGAACGGCTACCCACACCAGTATTCTGGCCTGGAGAATGCTATGGACTGTATATATAGTCCATGGGTCGCAAAGAGTCAACAGGACTGAGAGACATTCTGACTCATGATATCAAAATGGAGTAATTAAATTGACAATGACTCAGATATAAAATAACATAAAACATAATCTTCCTAGAATGTTCTGGTATATAGCACATTCTCAGTTATTTCTTGAATACATTAGGATTTAGGTCTCTATTTATGTACATTTAATATGTGGTAAGTAAATCTATGGCTGATTCATATCAATGTATGACAAAACCCACTGAAATGTTGTGAAGTAATTAGCCTCCAACTTATAAAAAAATAAAAATAAAAAAAAAAAAAGATTGCATTTCACTTTATTAGGAAGAAGTGAATTGTTGATGAAATTAAACACAAATGTCTATTTATTTTGCCAAGTCTATAGTTTCCCACTGTAAAACATCTTATAAAAAATTAGAAAGGTTATGACCTCAGTGTAAGAGTAACAGACATTTCATAGGTAAACATCTTGCAATCTACATATAAAGTCTTTGGGTAGGTGAAACCATGGCAAATAAGTCAAGATATTCAGAAGTAAGACAATAGACATTTTTAACTAGAGGAATAATTTATGACAAAAAGTAAGTACTTTAAGTCAGTTCAAAAACAATATTTTGTAAAAATTATTTGAAAGATTGATACCTATAGAAAAATGGTCATATAACATGTGGGTACATAATAATAATACTAGGCAAATCAAAATCATGACCAAGCATAAAAATCTTTGCTTGAACTCAGTATATAGTCTAAGAGAACAGCAAAAAATCTTTATCATACTATTGTCCTGCGAAAAACTTAAAGACCTTCCACATTTTGGGGTAAGAATAATTACCCTCAAATGTGCTAGTGGTAGTAAAGAAGCAGTCTCTGATTTTCATGGAAGAAATGTGAGGTATTACAACTTTTTAGGGAAACAATCTGAAGATAGCTATTAATAGTCAAACTACAGATATTCTTTTTTTTTACTTTAAATCAATTTTTATTTTAATAGTGAGTAAGATTTTTTCCATTAGGAACTTAAATGCTTTCAGACTGACAAATATCTTTAACAATTACCATAGTCAAGAATATATCCAAAGTGGACAGTACAAACAAGATGCTAAATTTTGGGAACTACCCTAGCAGTCTGGTAGTTAAGACTCCATGCTTCCAATGCAAGGATCAAGGGTTCAATCCCTGGTCAGGGAACAAAGACCCAAATGCTGTGTGACAAAAGAAAAAAAAAAGGATGTTAATTTTTAAAAAATGAGTAAAAACAAAATTTTATGGGAATAAGAAAAGATGTATGTATTGTCCATTAATCCACTTATTAAATAAATGCTTACTGAATACCTCCTCTAGGCTATACAGTAAGCTAGTCACCGAAGATTTTTAACCCAATTCAAGGATGATACAATTTAACCAAGAAAAAATACATTTGTAAAAGACTTACAGAAATAAATGTCATATTGCAATTAAAATAAGCACTATGATGGACACAGACAATGCTCAAGAAGCATGTCAGAAACTGAGGTAGTCTAAAGCAATGCTAGGAGAAATAAGTCTCACAAACAAATGCACTGAAATAGGAAAATTTAACACTAGATCAGGAACAGGGAAATAGAGATCATAGTGGGTTGCATTTCCAGAAGCTGAAGATCTAAAACTCATTGTTTCCAAGCTCAGCATCCTTGACTTTTTTGCTTTCACTTCCTTTAACATTTGTTGTTGTTTAATTGCTCAGTCATGACTGACTCTTTTGTGACCCCATGGACTGCAGCCCACCAAGTTCCTCTGTCCATATGATTTCCTAGGCAAGAATACTGAAGTGAGTTGTCATTTCCTACTCCATGGGATCTTCCCAATCGAGGGATGGAACCCCACATCTCATGCATTGCATGCAGATTCTTTACTGCTGAGACACCTGGAAAGCCCTTCCTTTAAATAACTAAGTCATTAAATGTGTGATAGAAATTTCCTGTATCTATCTTCTCTTCATGGCAGCAATTGATCACCGCTTCCTCTCCCCACTGTGTGTTCTGGGCCTCCTTGGCCTCTGCTTACTCTCATTCTCCCCTTATCTCTAACTTAAAAACAATAAATACTACAGTGTAATTGTCTCATAATGCTGTGTCAGTTTCTGTTATACACATGAATCAGTTATAAACATATGCACACATATCCCCTCTTGTTTTGGATTCTATCCCCCTTTAGGTCACCGCAGAGCTCCGAGTAGGGTTCCCTGTGCTGCACAGTGATTTCTCACTAGCTGCTCTTTTATACATAGCAGTGTATACATGCCAGTCCCAATCTCCCAATCCATTCCACCCCCACGTCCCTCCTTTGGCAACGATGAATGTGTTCTATCTTGGTTTCTATTTCTGAAAGGAGAAGTATGAAATACAGAGATTCTTTAACTGAGGATTCTTCCGTGTTGGCACAATTGGCATTCAGGTCCAGTTCACTGTGATGGGGTCTGTCCCGTGTTCTGCAGGTGTTAGAGCCTCTCTGACCTCTGTGGACCCCTGCTCATGTGACTGTCATAGAAGTCTGGGCATTGCTCAAAGTGGCCTGGGGATGCTTGGTTAGAATGACAGTTTGAACATAACTAACTCAACATATTTTTATAGCATTTGCATAGCAGTTGTTTAATGATAAAGATTAGGAATGGCAAAATGAGAGTAACACAGGCACACCATGAAATGGTGCATGAAATGGCATATGCCATGATAATAGCGAACCATCACTGTCATCATCATGTCATCATCATTAGTGCTGAGAGGGTATATAGTGAGGAAATATTGAGTAAGAAGGAAAATGGGACAAAAGTAAGAAAAACGATTGTGCTTTTAGTATGAGTATATATGTGTGCATAATACAGAAAGAGAAGTTTTAAAATAATCTAAAGAATTTATGGCAAAAAATGTTAACTTGAATGAAACTAGGTTAAGTAAAGTAGTTTCAAAACAACTGTATGTAACAAAATGGAATGAAAATTTCTGTTATATAAAAATGTGAAATAGTAACAACTTAACAAAATCAACATGGATCATTAATATAAAGTTAAGCTGCCAACAACTTGAAAAAAAGAATGAAACAGAATGACTTTTAAAATGTAGGGAGAAAGCAGTATTTAAGTTATAATTTCACCTTATGTGAATAGCTGTGGATTTCAGTGTACCCTGGTAGCTCAGATGGTAAAGAATCTGCCTGCAATGCAGGAGACCCAGGTTCGATTCCTGGGTCAGGAAGATCTCCTGGAGAAAGGAATGGCAACCCATCCCTGTATTCTTGCCTGGAGAATTCCATGGACAGAGGAGTCCATGGGCTCACAAAGAGTCTGGCATGACTGAGTGACTTTCACTTTCAATTTTCAAAGAAGGTATAGTGATCATTAGGCAAATGATAAAGAAGAATGCCTTCCAAGTGATGGCTTGATGTGAAGCAACTTTTAAATATAGGTCTAATAAAAAGGAGAAATTAGGGATTTCCCGGGTGGTCCAATGTTTAAGAATCGGCACTTCCACTGCAAGGGACACAAGTTCCATCCCTGGTCAGAGAACTAAGATCCCATATGCCATGTAGGATGGCCAAAAATAAATAAATAAAGGAGCAACTAGAAATAGCAGGGGTGTAAATGCATGTTGGAAAAACTGTAAACGGTGATTTATTAGCACGAAGGATACAGAACTTTCAACTTCATTTTTGTCTAAAACAATGATCGGCAAGTGGAGAATATTAAACTGACAGCTCAATTTCTTTCAGAAAAAAAAATTAAAAAAAAAAAATCTATAGTGATGCATGTAAGTGGAATCTAGGAAAATGGTACAGAGGAACCTATTTATTGGGCGGGAACAGAGACACAGACATCGGGAAAAGACATATGGACACAGCTGGAGGGGAGAAGGGGGATGAACTGGGAGACCGGGACTGACGCAGGAGCAATGCCGTGTGTAAAACAGAAGCTAGAGGCAGCCTACGGTGCCGCACAGGGAGCTCAGCTCAGTCCCTGTGACGACCTAGAGAGACGGACGGGGATGGGAGGGAGGTCTCCGAGGGAGGGGATGTGTGTGTACATACAGCTGATTCACGTCACAGCGCTGAGAAACCACCACGGCGTGGTGAAGCAACTGTCTGCCAATAAACAAATAAATAGAAGGCGACGGAGAGTATACGATATGATTAACTGAGAAGTCTGACCACACCAAATTCACGTATATTCACAATTCCCCTCAAACACATCTATACATAAGTAAAGAACTAAAGGACAAATAGCCAGTATGAGGGGGTGGTGGGAACCTCCAACTGTTTATTTGAAAGATGATTCATGTCAATGTATGACAAAAACCACTACAATATTGTAAAGTAATTAGCCTCCAACTAATAAAAATAAATGAAAAAAATAAAATTAAATAAAAAATTACATTACACATAAAAAATGATCATAATTATAAGCAAGAAGAGAAATTCTCCAGTTCTATTCTACCAAGGAAAGGAGTCATAACAATAATTTGAGATACAGAAAGTAAATAGTTATCAAATCCACTTACATATTCAAGCATCACAAGTAATGGAATAATTCAAGTTCATTAGCATTCCCCTTTATGCAAATTAATTATTGTCCTTCCATTTTTTTTTTCCCCATAGAAGATACTGTGAAATACATGTCTCTTGCAACTGCTCTTGCAAGGATGTGTTTGCAGGCCTTCTTTGGTATGGACCTTTCTCATCAGTAAGGAAATATAGTCAAATATGCCCTTTATTGAAAGTTAGAAAAAAATGCCTTCACTTCATTTTATGTCCCTCCAGTTAACACCATACCTCTTTCTTCCAGTGAATTAGTAAGATACTTGGATATACTTTCTATTATACTCCACCTGGAAGCCCTTTATGACTCTCTTGTCTTTTGTAATTGGGCTTCCTTTCCTGTCATTTAATTGTCATCACTGAGCATTGCCTTACTGAGGTATCTTTTTAGCATCTAAAAAATACTTTAATCTTTCAATCAAACAAGCAAACCACCACAGTGTTCTTTGGACTCTGGGATAGACTGAATAATTTTTCACATGTCCTCAGGTAAATATTCTTGATTTTCATTTTCTATGACCTGTTCCTGCAGTGTCTTTTGGGCTCTTAGAATCACCAGCATGGGAACTCTGAGAGAAAGTTCCCTAGGTGAAGTCTGAATTCCTTCCTGGATGGTTGATGATGGAGACTGAAGCTCTGTGTGCAGATGAGGCCACAGGAAGGGTTAAACTATCAAAACTTAAGCCAGACTTAGGACTCCAAAAGCAACAACTGTGTCTCATCCACACCCAGGTTGTGCAAACTCAGGGACCACAGCAGAGGAGATATTTACAGCTCTCTCTGTCTGCTCATTATGTACATTTCTCTCATTTTTCGATGGCCTGTAAGCACATGAATTCCCTATGGAACTTGACCTGGACAGAAAGAAATTTTTCCTGCTGATGCTCTGTTCTCAAGAGATCGGGTTATAAGCCAGGAGAATTCAGACCTCTTGGGCTTCCCTGTTGGCTGAGCGAGTAAAGAATCCACCTGCAATTCAGGAGACATAGCAAATATGGGTTTGATTCCTGGTTCAGGAAGATCCCCTGGAGGAGGGCGTGGCAACCCACTCCAGTATACTTGCCTGGGAAATCCTATGGACAGAGCCTGGAGGGCTACAGTCTTTAAAGGGTCACAGAGAGTTGGACATGACTTAGCGACTAATTACTTCTTATGACCTATGCCAATAGGACCTTTTATGATTATGTTTCCAAAGAATTTTTTCAGACCCTTCTGTAAGTCTTTATTTCTCAGACTATAGATGAAGGGGTTCAGCATGGGTGTGACCACAGTGTACATCACCGAGGCTGTTGCACTTGAGTGGATGCTGTGGGTACCAGCAGAGCTGAGGTATACTCCTAAACCTGTACAATAAAATAAGGAGACAACAGAGAGGTGAGATGCACAGGTGGAAAATGCTTTATACTTCCCCTGAGATGATGAGATTCTGCCTATGGAAGAAACTATCCTAGAGTAAGAGTAAAGAATACACGTGAGGGAACCCCCGGCCAGCAGCACAGCTCCAGAATACATCACCACATTATTGAGAAAGGTGTCCGAACTGGCAAGTTGGATCATCTGATTGAGTTCACAGGAAAAGTGAGGGATTTCTAAGAATGTACAGAATGTCAGTCTCAACAAACTTAAGCTTTGTAACAAGGAATGCAGGATGCTGATGACCCAGGACACCAGCACCAACAGTTCACAGAGCTGGGGGTTCATGATGACCATGTAGTGCAGGGGGTGACAGATGGCCATGAAGCGGTCATAGGCCATCACTGTTAGGAGCAAGATGTCCAGTCCTGCAAAGAGCATGAAAAAATACACCTGGGTGATGCAGCCTTCATAGGTTATGACTTTGCTCTGTGTCTGGATATTCCACAGCATCTTTGGGATGGTGGTGGAGGTGAAACAAATGTCCACAAAGGACAGGTTGGAGAGGAAGAAATACATGGGGGTGTGGAGGTGGGCTTCTGAGCTGATGGCCAGTATGATGAGCAAGTTTCCAAATACAGTGATCAGGTACATGGAGAAGAAAAGACCAAATATGAATGGTTGCAATTTTAATTCCTCTGAGAATCCCAGAAGAAGAAACTGTGAAACTCCTGTTAGGTTTCTTATTGCCATGTGTTGATGGTGACTATGGAAAAAGAAGGAAATAGCATGATTTATTTCCACACAAAAGCATCATTACTCATGTGGTAGAAATGCTACCATTTATATTTTGCCATCAATAATTGCTTTCAACATTTTGTTCATGGATCTTATGCACTTGAAGGAACCTCCTGTGGCATCTCTAGTTAGCAGAGTTGTCTCGCGGTCAGAGTTTCCCCCAACATGTTTACTACAATTTTAATGAGAAATTCTTTCATGCATTTGAAGAATATAAATTGAATTGTGACAATATTCCAGGTGCTATCTATGCAGGGAGTTAGGGTGTTGGAAAACAAAAGCTCATAAAATCTGGTTGGGCAAAAAGGATATAAGCAAATAAAAAGTTACATAGAAATTTAAATGTGTATATAGCATGTCTTATGCTTACGGGTCTCTTAAAAAGAGACCCATAAAATAAAAAGAAAGCTGGCATAAAAGCAAGAGTGAAAAGGAAATACTATTTTATGCATGTTTAGATAAGAACTGCAAACAAGATGCTATTTGAACAGACTTCAAAGAAGGGTGAGTGTCATGAACAGACTTGGGGAAGAGTGTCCTTACAAGGGAGCAGCCAGTGTACAGGCCCTGAGGAAAGTGCTTGTTTAAGATGACCCAGTGGATACAAGGAAGCCAATCTGGTGAGGGAAAATGAGCAGGAGGATTAGTGAGGAGAGATATTGTCAGAGAATGCTGAAAAATTATGTAGCCTCCGTGTTACTGCTGAAACTTCAAGTCATAAAGTCCACATGTGTCTTCAGTGCTTTAGGAAACTCCATATGTTAAAAAGCCTATATGACTTATCTCACTTAGCATAATGGCTTCAAGTTCCAACCAAGTTGTTGCTAATAGCAAGATTTCATTCTTTTCATAAAAACTGGTGTATCGAAACTGTTTTATTAGTTTCAGGTGTACAACATAGTGATTTGATGTTTTTATAGATTATACTCCATTTAAAATTATTCCAGAATATTGGTTATACTCCCTATACTGCATATTGCATATTTATATCCTATTTGTTTTGTTTTATTTCTTAATATTATTTTTTAAATAAATTATTTATTTATTTATTTTGTCTGTGCTGCGTCTTCATTGCCATGCAGGCTTTTATGAAGAATGAAATAAGTCAGACAGAGAAAAATAAACATTGTGAGACCTTGCTTATATGTGGAATCAAAAAAACAAAACCAGAAGCCAAGCTCATAGATAGAGAGAACAGATTGTGACTGCCAGAGGCAGGAGCAGGGAGTGGGAGTCGGTAAACTGGATGAAAGGGGTCACAGGTACACACTTCCAGTTATAAGATAAATAAGTCATGGGGCTATAATATGCAGTATTGTGACTATAGTTAATACTACTGCATTGCATATTTGAAAGTTGCTAATACAGTAAATCTTAAAAGTTTCTATCAAGGTAAAAATTGTAACTACACTTGGTGGCATGTATTAACTAGACTCATTTTGGTAACCATTTCAAAATATATATAAATATTGGATCATTATGTTATAAACCTGAAACTAATATAACATATGTTGATTACATCTCAATAAAAGATACTTTTTTTTAAAAATGCCTATAGGAAACAAAACTTAAGGAAAGTCCAGAAATGACTTCTCAAAGAAATGATATATGATAATTACAATTTAATGATATCACATGTGTCACTAATTCAATTTTAGATTTGAAAATGAAAGACTATGACAGAAACTCTTTTATAATGTGGGGAGGAAGCAGGACCTAAGTTATAACTTCCTCTTCCATGGGGACATATGGACTCAAATTCAGGTATGGAACATAAAGTTGTCTTTAGTTAAATGTAGAGGAGAATGCCTTCCAAATATTAGTGACTGAATATGTGCAACATTCATAGATAGATCTGATCAAAATAGAATAAATTAAACAATAAGGGATAAGAGATATCAAAGGTAGTTGGAAATGCATAAAAAAGCATGATTTATTAGCACCTGATAAACAGAAGAACATTTTCATTTCTACTTAGAGCAAGGATTTTTAAGTAAAGAATATTTAAGTGACAACTCTATTCCTTCAGTTACACTTTTTTTTTAAAGCAATAAAGATGAATTGCAAAAAATGAAAAGCAATAAGATGAATTGACACTGATTTCGCCACACAAAATTTATAAACTCTCAGACATTATGTACAAACTTTATATATATACATAAAATAAGTAAATGGCAAACAGCAAGCTTGATGAAAATTTTTAATTCTTTGTTTGGAAGAATAAAATATAAAACAGAAGTAAAACATGCTGGATTCACCTGGAGGGATGGGGTGGGGAAGGAGGTGTGAGGGGGTTTCTGCTGAGGAGACACATGTATACCTATGGCCAATGCATGTTAATGTGTTGCAAAAGCCATCACAATCTTATAAAGTAACCATCTTCCAATTAAAATAAATAAATATATTTTAAAAAAATAAATTAAAAAGCAGAAATGTCCTGATTAGTCATGTCTCTACATTTTCAACATAGAAACTGATTGGTTAGCTTATCTACAAATGTATTCACTCTTACAGGAAATAAGTACAGATGAAGCTCATTAATACATCATTTTTCACATAATAGTATGTTTTATTTTCTACATTGAGAGAAGAAATACTGTCAAATATATGTATATCTCATGAACTGCTGTTTCAAGAAAATATGTGGAGGCATTCCTTAGTCTGGATACTCCTCATCATAGTCAAATATGCTCCATATTAAAAAAAAAAAAAAAAAGTCCTCACATCTCTGTACATCCTTCCACAGCTAATACCCTTTGTCTCTTCTCCAGTTAACTGCAAAATCCTTGAACTTATATTCTACTCTTACTGGAAGCACTTTATACCTCCTATTCCCTCTTCTCATTGGGCTTTCATGTTCAGCTTTTAATGGTTAACCCTGACCTTGCATTGTTAGTTAAATTTTCACTTCTATTTTTGGAATAAAAAATGAATATATTATTAATCAAGCACACAAACAACTTCAATGATCTTGCCTCTGGGTTAGCCTGGACTGGCTCTCAGATGAACTCGGGTGAATGTTTTGATTGTCATTCCCTTTGATCTTCTGCAGTATTTATCTGGTTCTTGACTCACCTGGGTGAGTCTCTGAGAGGAAGGTCTCAACAGAGATGTTCAAATTCCTATTGAATGGTTGATGATGGCAATAGAAGCTCTGTTCCCAGACAAGACAGTGGGATGCAGTCAAGCATCGGTCCCCTAAGTCAGTAATGACTACAAAAACAACAACCGTGTCCCGTCCAGCCCAAGGATGCACAGGCTGAGGGATGCAGCAGAGGAGATATTTATAGCTTCCCGTGTCTGCTCATTACCATATTTCTCTCTTGTTTCCACCACCTCTAATAACTGATCTCCCTGAGGGATGCTGATCTGGACAGATAGAAACACTTTCCTGCTCATTTTCTGTGTCTGGGAGACAATATTACAACTCAGAGGCAGTCAACATTTATTACTCTTTACATGAACTGCCCTGTCTTCCCAGAGGAATAAACCTTAAGGTTCCCAACAAATAATCCCAACCATGATTCCATTTTTATTTTTTTTATTTTTTTAATTTATTTGTTTTAATTGGAGTCTAATTACTATACAATATTGTAGTGGGTTTTGCCATACACTGACGTGAATCAGCCATGGGTGTACATGTGTTTCCCATCCTGAACCCCCCTCCCACCTCCCTCCCCATCCTATCCCTCAGAGTCGTCCCAGTGCACCAGCCCTGAGCACCCTGTCTCATGAATCAAACCTGGACTGGTGATCTTTTTCACATACGATAATACAGATGTTTCAATGCTATTCTCTCAGATCATCCTACCCTCGCCTTCTCCCACAGAGTCCAAAAGACTGTTCTATACATCTGTGTCTCTTTTGCTGTCTCACATATAGGGTTATCATTACAATTTCTCTAAATTCCATTTAAAAGCATTAGTATACTGTATTGGTGTTTTTCTTTCTGGTTTAATTCACTCTGTATAATAGGCTCCAGTTTCATCCATCTCATTAGAACTGAATCAAAGGTATTCTTTTTAATGGTTGAGTAATATTCCATTGTGTATATGTACCACAGATTTCTTATCCATTCATTTGCTTACAGGCATCTAAGTTGCTTCCATGTCCTGGCTATTATAAACAGTGCTGCAATGAACATTGGGGTACATGTGTCTCTCTCAATTCTGGTTTCCTCAGTGTGTATGCCCAGCAATGGGATTGCTGGGTCATATGGCAGTTCTATTTCCAGTTTTTTAAGGAATCTCCACACTGTTCTTAGTAGCGGCTGTACTAGTTTGCATTCCCACCAACAGTGTAAGAGGGTTCCCTTTTCTCCACACCCTCTCCAGCATTTATTGTTTGTAGATTTTTGGATAGCAGCCATTCTGACTAGCGTGAGATGGTACCTCATTGTGGTTTTGATTTGCCTTTCTCTGATAATGAGTGACGTTGAGCATCTTTTCATGTGTTTGTTAGCCATCTGTATGTCTTCTTTGGAGAAATGTCTATGTAGTTCTTTGGCCCATTTTTTGATTGGGTCATTTATTTTTCTGGAATTGAGCTGCAGGAGTTGCTTATATATTTTTGAGATTAATTCTTTGTCCATTGCTTCAATTGCTGTTATTTTCTCCCATTCTGAAGGCTGTCTTTTCACCTTGCTTATAGTTTCCTTTGTTGTGAGAAAGCTTTTAAGTTTAATTAGGTCCCATTTGTGTATTTTTGCTTTTATTTCCATTACTCTGGGAGGTGGATCATAGAGGATCCTGCTGTGATTTATGTCAGAGAGTGTCTTGCCTATGTTCTCCTCTAGGAGTTTCATAGTTTCTGGTCTTAGATCTTTAATCCATTTTGAGTTTATTTTTGTGTATAGTGTTAGAAAGTGTTCTAGTTTCATTCTTTTACAAGTGGTTGACCAATTTTCCCAGCACCACTTGTTAAAGATATTGTCTTTTCTCCGTTGTATATTCTTGCCTCCTTTGTCAAAGATAAGGTGTCCATAGGTGTGTAGATTTATCTCTGGGCTTTTGATTTTGTTCCATAGATCTATATTTCTGTCTTTATGCCAGTACCATACTGTTTTGATGACTGTGGCTTTGTAGTAGAGCCTGAAGTCAGGGAGGTTGATTCCTCCAGTTCCCTTCTTCTTTCTCAAGATTGCTTTGGCTGTTCAAGGTTTCTTGTATTTCCATACAAATTGTGAAATTATTTGTTCTAGTTCTCTGAAAAATACCGTTGGTAGCTTGACAGGGATTGCATAGAATCTATAGATTGCTTTTGGTAGTATACTCATTTTTACTATATTGATTCTTCTGATCCAAGAACATGGTATATTTCTCCATCTATTTGTGTCCTCTTTGATTTCTTTCATCAGTGTTTTATAGTTTTCTATATATAGGTCTTTTGTTTCTTTAGGTAGATATATTCCTAAGTGTTTTATTCTTTATGTTGCAATGGTGAATGGAATTGTTTTCTTAATTTCTCTTTCTGTTTTCTCATTGTTAGTGTGTAGGATTGCAAGGTATTTCTCTGTGCTAATTTTATGCCCTACAACTTTACTATATTCATTGATTAGCTCTAGTAATTTTCTGGTAGAATCTTTACATTTTTCTATGTAGAGGATCATGTCCGTTGCAAGCAATGAGAATTTTACTTCTTCTTTTCCAATCTGGATTCCTTTTTATTTATTTTTCTGCTCTGATTGCTGTGGCCAATATTTCTAAAACTATGTTGAATGGTAGTGGTGAGAGTGGGCACCCTTGTCTTGTTCCTGACTTTAGGGGAAATACTTTCAGTTTTTCACCATTGAGGATAATATTTGCTGTGGGTTTACCGTATATACTTTTTATTATGTTGAAGTATGTTCCTTTTATTCCTCCTTTCTGGAGGCTTTTTGTAATAAATGTATATTGAATCTTGTCAAAGGTTTTTTTCTGCATCTATTGAGATAATCACATGGCTTTTATCTTTCAGTTTGTTAATTTGCTATATTACCTTGATTGATTTGTGAACATTAAAGAATCCTTGCATTCCTGGGATAAAGTCCACTTGTTCATGATGTATGATCTTTTTAATATGTTGTTGTATTCTGTTTACTAGACTTTTGATAAGGATTTTTGCATCTAAGTTCATCAGTGATATTGGCCTGTAGATTTCTTTCTTTCTTTTTTTGTGTGGCATTTTTGTCTGGCTTTGGCATTAGGGTGATGGTGGCCTAATAGAATGAGTTTGGATGTTTACCTTCCTCTGCAAATTTCTGGAAGAGTTTGAGTAGGATAGGTGTTAGCTCTTCTCTAAATTTTTGGTAGAATTCAGCTGTAAAGCCGTCTGGTCCTAGGCTTTTGTTAGATGGAAGACTTCTGATTACAGTTTCAATTTCCATGCTTGTGATGGGTCTGTTAAGATTTTCTATTTCTTCCTAGTTCAGTTTTTGAAAGTTATGCTTTTCTAAAAGTTTGTCCATTTCTTCCAAGTTGTCCATTTTATTGGCATATAGTTGCTGATAGTAGTCTCTTATGATCCTTTGTATTTCTGTGTTGTCTGTTGTGATTTCTCCATTTTCATTTCTAGTTTTGTTGATTTCATTCTTCTGCCTTTGTTTCTTGATGAGTCTGGCTAACGGTTTGTCAATTTTGTTTGTCTTCTCAAAGAACCAGCTTTTAGCTTTGTTGGTTTGTGCTATGATCTGTTTTGTTTCTTTTGCATTTATTTCTGCCCTAATTTTTAAGATTTCTTTCCTTCTACTAACCCTGGGGTTCTTCATTTCCTCCTTTCTAGTTGCTTTAGGTGTAGAGGTAGGTTATTTATTTGACATTTTTCTTCTCTCTTGAGGTATGCCTGTATTGCTAAGCATCTTCCCCTTAGCATTGCTTTTACAGTGTCCCATAGGTTTTGGGTTGTTGTGTTTTCATTTTCCTTTGCTTTTATGCATGTTTGATTTCTTTTTTTATTTGTTCTGTGATTTGTTGGTTATTCAGAAGTGTGTTGTTTAGCCTCCATATTTTGCAATTTTTAATAGTTTTCTTCCTGTAATTGACATCTAATTTTACTGCATTATGGTGAGAAAAGATGCTTGGAATGATTTCAATTTTTTTTTTTTTTTTTGCATTTACCAAGGCTATATTTATGGCCCGGAATGTGATCTGTCCTGGAGAAGGTTCTGTGTGCACTTGAGAAAATGGTGAAATTCATTCTTTTGCAGTGAATGTCCTATAGATATCAATTAGGTCTAACTGGTCCATTGTGTCATTTAAAATTTGTGTTTCCTTGTAAATTTTCTGTTTAGTTGATCTATCCATACGTGTGAGTGGGGTATTAAAGTCTCCCATTATTATTGTGTTATTGTTAATTTCCCCTTTCATACTTGTTTCATAATGCCTTACTTATTGCAGTGCTCCTATATTGGGTGTACATATGAGTGTTATATCTACTTCTTGGATTGATCGTTTGATCATTGTGAAGTGTCCTTCTTTGTCATTTTTAACATCCTTTATTTTAATGTCTATTTTACTGATATGACTATTGCCTGTTTTGTTTTGTTTTGTTTTGTTTTTGGTCTCCATTTCTGTGAAATATCTTTTTCCAGCCCTTCACTTTCAGTCTGTAGGTGTCCCTTGTTTTGAAGTGGGTCTCTTGTGGACAGCATAAATACAGGTCTTGTTTTTATGTCCATTCAGCCAGTCTTTGTCTTTTGGTTCAGGCATTCAACCCATTTACATTCAAGGTAATTCCAAGATTTCCTTACATGGCACCAGCTTCCCCAGTGCTTGGCAGTTGAGGCAAGAAACTGACGTTTGTCAGACTAAATTTTGTAGGGTAAGTCTCTACAGTGTGCACACTGGTAACATTCCCCCACCTCAATTTGGACTTTTCCTTTGGAGGGCAATCCAACTTGATTGGGATACCCTGTTAGGGAAGGGAATTGTTGTTGGACTGTACCTGAGCTGGAACTGGTTCACTGGGGAAATAGTTCTTATGGGGGTAAGCCTATCCTAGTTGGATTAGTTCATTTGTTTGTAGGATAAGTTTATTTACCTGAGTTGGGAATCTGCTCAGTTGGAACCAGGTTATTGGGAAACTAGTTCTCATGGACCACAGACTTGTCTAACTCAGTGAAACTAAGTCATGATGCGTGGGGTGACCCAAGACGGACGGGTCATGGTGGAGAGGTCTAACAGAATGTGGTCCACTGGAGAAGGGAATGGCAAACGACTTCAGTGTTCTTGCCTTGAGAACCCCATGAACAATATGAAAAGGCAAAATGATAGAATACTGAAAGAGGAACTCCCCAGGTCGGTAAGTGCCCAATATGCTACTGGAGATCAGTGGAGAAATAACTCCAGAAAGAATGAAGGGATGGAGCCAAAGCAAAAACAAAACCCAGTTGTGTATGTGACTTCTGATAGAAGCAATGTCTGATGCAGTAAAGAGCAATATTGCATAGGAACCTGGAATGTTAGGTCCATGAATCAAGGTAAATTGGCAGTGGTCAAACAGGAAATGGCAAGAGTGAACATTGACATTCTAGGAATCGGTGAACTAAGATGGACTGGAATGGGTGAATTTAACTCAGATGACCACTATGTATACTGCTGTGGGCAGGAATCCCTTAGAAGGAACAGAGTAAGCATCATAGTCAACAAAAGAGTCTGAAATGCAGTACTTGGATGCAATCTCAAAAAAGACAGAATGATCTCAAGGCAAACCATTCAATATCATGGTAATCCATGCCTATGCCCCAACCAGTAACACTGAAGAGGCTGAAGTTGAACGGTTCTATGAAGACCTACAAGACCTTTTAGAACTAACTCAAAAAAGATGTGCTTTTCATTATAGGGAGCTGGAATGCAAAAGTAGGAAGTGAAGAAACATCAGGAGTAACAGGCAAATTTGGCCTTAGAGTACAGAATGAAGCAGAGGAAAGGCTAATAGAGTTCTGCCAAGAGAACACACTGATCATAGCAAACACCCTCTTCCAACAACACAAGAGAAGACTCCACACATGGACATCACCAGATGGTCAACACCGAAATCAGATTGATTATATTCTTTGCAGCTGAAGACTGTGGCTCAGATCATGAACTCTGTATTGCCAAATTCAGACTGAAATTGAAGAAAGTAGGGAAAACCACCAGACCATTCAGGTATAACCTAAATCAAATCCCTTATGACTATACAGTCAAAGTGACAAATAGATTTAAGGGTCTAGATTTGATAGACAGGGTGCCTGGTGAACTATGGACAGAGGTTCATGACATTGTACAGGAGACAGGGATGAAGACAATCCCCATGGAAAAGAAATGCAAAAAAGAAAATGGCTGTCTGAGAAGGCCTTACAAATAGGTGTGAAAAGAAGAGAAGTGAAAAGCAAAGGGTGAAAGGAAAGATATAAGCATCTGAATGTTAAGTTCCAAAGAATAGCCAGGAGAGATAAGAAAGCCTTCCTCAGTGATCAATGCAAAGAAATAGAGGAAAACAACAGAATGGGAAAGACTAGAGATCTCTTCAAGAAAATTAGAGATACCAAGGGAAAATTTCATGGAAAGATGGACTCGATAAAGGCCAGAAATGGTATGGACCTAACAGAATCAGACAATATTAAGAAGAGGTGGCAAGAATACACAGAAAAACTGTAAAAAAAAAGATTTTCAAGACCCAGATAATCACAATGGTGTGATCACTTACCTAGAGCAAGACATCCTGGAATGTGAAGTCAAGTGGGCCTTAGAGTAGAGCTATTTCAAATCCTGAAAGATGATGCTGTGAAAAGCCTGCACTCAATATGCCAGCAAATTTGGAGAATTTCCAGTCCCGTTGCCTGGAAAAGGTCAGTTTTCATTCCAATCCCAATGAAAGGCAATGCCAAGTAATGCTCAAACTACCGCACAATTGCACTCATCTCACAGGCTAGTAATGTTTAAAATTCTCCAAGCCAGGCTTCAGCAATACATGAAATGTGAACTTCCAGATGTTCAAGCTGGTTTTAGAAAAGGCAGGGAACCCAGAGATCAAATTGCCAACATCTGATGGATCACCAAAAAAGCAAGAGAATTCCAGAAAAACATCTATTTCTGCTTTATTGACTATGCTAAAGTCTTCAACTGTGTGGATCACAATATACAGTGGAAAATTCTGAAAGAGATGGGAATACCTGACCTGCCTCTTGAGAAACCTGTATCCAGGTCAGGAAGCAACAGTTGGACCTGGGCATGGAACAACAGACTGGTTCCAAATGGGAAAAGGAGTACGTCAAGGCTGTATATTGTCACCCTGCTTATTTAACTTATATGCAGAGTACATCATGAGAAACACTGGGCTGGAAGAAGCACAAGGTGGAATCAAGTTTGCCGGGAGAAATATCAATAACCTCAAATATGCAGATGACACCACCCTTATGGCAGAAAGTGAAGAACTAAAGAGCCTCTTGATGAAGGTGAAAGAAGAGAGTGAAAAAGTTGGCTTAAAGCTCAACATTCAGAAAACTAAGATCATGGCATCTGATCCCATCACTTCATGGGAAATAGATGGGGAAACAGTGGAAACAGTGGCTGACTTTATTTTTCTGGGTTCCAAAATCACTGCAGATGGTGATTACAGCCACGAGATTAAAAGACGCTTACTCCTTGGAAGGAAAGTTATGACCAACCTAGACCACATATTGAAAAGTAGAGACATTAGTTTGTCAACAAAGCTCCATCTAATCCAGGCTATGGCTTTTCCAGGGGTCATGTATGGATGTGAGAGTTGGACTATAAAGAAAGCTGAGTGCCGAAGAATTGATGCTTTTGAACTGTGGTGTTGGTGAATACTCTTGAGAGTCCCTTGCACTGCAAGGAGATCCAACCAGTCCATCCTAAAAGAAGTCAGTCCTCAGTGTTCATTGGAAGGACTGATGTTGAAGCTGAAGCTCCAATACTTTGGCCACCTGATGCAAAGAGCTGACTCATTGGAAAAGACACTGATGCTGGGAAAGTTTGAGGGCAGGTGAATGGGATGACAGAGGATGAGATGGTTGGATGGCATCACTGACTTGATGGACATGGGTTTGGGTGAACCCCGGGAGTTGGTGATGGACAGGGAGGACTGGTGTGCTGCAGTTCATGGGGTCACAAAGAGTTGGACATGACTGAGTGAACTGAAGTGAACTAACAGTGTCACTTTAATATAAAACCTTGGCAAACACACAGCTTGGATTTATGATGATACTGCCAGAACATTTACACTTTTCATCTTCTAGCACAAGACTGGCTATTTTTGTTCCTCCTTAAAACGTGTTTGTTAATTGTTAGAGGTATATTTAGATCTTAGCATCTCCTAGAGATTGTATGATTTATCTTTTAGAAAATGTCATTCTGTGAAGTATTACTATTATGAACTCGGTTTTCCATTGTAGAAATGGGGTTCATAGAGATTAGTGATCTCCCAGTTATAATCTGAGTGTAAGTAGTGACAGATTTTTATTTTCTTGGGTTTCAAAATCACAGTTTGAACATCTGATTGGGATCATAGAAAAAGTGGGGTATTTCCATGTCTGTACAGAAGACAATCACAACATCATTAACCTCTGTAACAAGGAATTTAGGACACTTGAGATCCAGGACACCTGCATCAGCAGTCCACAGAGCTGGGGGTTCAGGATGATATTGTAGTGCAGGGGGTGACAGATGGTGAAGAAGTGGACACAGGCCATTGAAGCCAGGAGAAAGTTGTCCCAACAAACAAAGAGCATGGAAAAATACATCTGGGTGATGCAGCCTTCATAGGTGATACCTTTGCTCTCGGTCTGGATGTTTCACAGCATCTTTGGGATGGTGGTGGAGGTGAAACAGATGTCTACAAAGGACTGGTTGGAGAGGAAGAAGTACATGAGTCTGATCTGACAGCCAGGATGATAAGCAGGTTTCCAAGCACAGTGATCAGGTACATGGATAGGAAGAGCCCAAATATGACGGGCTGCAGTTCTGGTTCCTTTGATAATCCCAGAAGAAGAAATCCTGAAAATTGTGTATCATTGCCTCTTCTCACGTGTGGTGGTAAAGACTAAAATTTTAAAATACTATGATTAATTTTTATATAAATGGACATAAGCAACATGTTGAAAATGCTGCAATTATAAATGTATGTCAAGCAAAAGCAAACATAAGAGAGAGTGGGTGGTTTTGCTATTTTCATTCTGAGTTCAGGAGACTGAAAAGCAGGGGGATATTTGTACATAAACCTCAAGGAAAAATAGTTGGCAGACAAAGAGTTATCTGGGGAAGTGTGTGCCCTGCAGGGAAGAGACAGTGCAAAGGATCTGAGGAAGGTTCTCATTTCAGACATTCCAGGCTCAATATATTTCCAGTGTGGTGAGCGAAGAGCACAGGGAGGGTGATGACAGACAGTGTCAGAGAGTTGAAGAAAGAGGTGGACTCCTTACCACAACTGAGACTTTAGGGCCTAAGGAGTCCCTTGGTCAAATTCTGTTCTTTGCTCATCATGAATTTTGATTCCATCCTGTGAATTTTGAGGCATCCTGTGACTAGACATGGATCCTACTCACAGGGATTCTCCTTATCTTCATATGTACGTTAACATTCTGGTTTCTGTCTTTTAAGGGTCACTTTAATGTATGTGGGGTCAAATAGTCAACAGGCAGAACTGTTCATCAGCCACAAAACACCCACAACACAGAGCATATTTTGTCCTGTTAGGGGCACAATGCTACCAGACTCTTCTCATCCCTGAAAGAAAGTGAAAGTGTTGGTCGCTCACAAAGTGTCCAACTCTTTGTGACCCCATGAACTGTAGCCCACCAGGCTCCTCTGTTCATGGGATTCTCCAGGAAGAATACTGGTATGCCTTGCCACTGCCTTCTCCAGGGGATCTTCCCAACCCAGGGATCAAACCCAGGTCTCCCGCATTGCAGACAAATTCTTTATTGTCTAAGCCACCAGGGAAGCCCCTTCTCATTCCTAACCACCAAAATGAGGGGGGGCGGGGAAGAACACTCTAGAAATAAAGCTGCCAATCAAATTATCTTTACCCTAAAGAATAAAGAACATTCATAGTCCGGTTGGTAAGCCTGCCTGGGAAATGTGAACTTGGGCCTTCATTAAAGTGTGACCATTTTCTGTCCTGTATTTAAATAAGTATAAAAACCTCAGCTATTTGTAAGGCCTCCTCAGACAACCATTTTGTCTTTTTGCACTTTTGTTTCCTTGGGAATGGTTTTGATCACCACCTCCTCTACAATGTTACAAACCTCCGTCCACAGTTCTTTAGGCATTCTGTCTATCAGATTTAATCCCTTGAATCTTTGTCACATTCACTACTGTATATTTGTAAGGGACTTGATGTAGGTCATACCTGAATGGTCTGGTAGGTTTCCCTACTTTCTTCCACTTAAGTCTGAACTTGACAATAAGGAGTCCATGAACTAAGACAGTCAGCTCCCAAACTTGTGTATAGAGCTTCTCCATCTTTGGTTGCAAAGAATATAATCAATCTGATTTCAGTATTGACCATCTGGTGATGTCCATGTGTAGAGTCATCTACTGTGTTGTTGGAAAGGGTGTTTTCTATGACCAGTGTGTTCTCTTGGCAAAACGCAGTTAGCTTTTGCTCTGCTTCATTTTGTACTCCAAGGTCAAACTTAACCGTTACTCCAGGTATCTCCTGATTTTCCACTTTTGCATTCCAGTTCCCTATGATGAGAAGGAAATTTTTTTTTTTTTATGTTAGTTCTAGAAGGTCTTGAGGGTCTTCATAGAACCATTCAACTTCAGGTTCTTCAGCATTAGTGGTTGGGGCATAGACTTGGATTATTCTGACACTGAATGATTTGCCTTGAATATGAACAGAGATCATTCTGTTGTTTTGAGATTATACCCTAGTGCTGCATTTTGGACTTTTTGTTGACTATGAAGGATACTCCTTTTCTTCTAAGGGATTACTGCCCACCGTCAGTTCAGTTGCTCAATTGTGACTGATTCTTTGCAACCCCATTGACTGCAGCATGCCAAGCTTCCCTGTCTATCACCAAATCCCAGAGCTTACTCAAATTCATGTCTATCGAATTGGTGATACCAAACAACCATCTCATCCCCTGTCATCCCTGTCTCTTCCTGCCTTCAGTCTTTCCAAGCATCAGTGTCTTTCCAACAATTCAGTTATTCTCATCAGGGGGCCTAAATATTAGAACTTCAGCTTAAGCATCAGCCCTTCCAATGAATATTCAGGATTGATTTCCTTTAGGATGGGCTAGTTGTATCTCCTTGCAGTCCAAGGACTCTCAAGAGTCTTCTCTAACACCACAGTTCAAAACTATTAATTCTTCGGTGCTCAGCTTTCTGTGTAATCCAGCTAACATCAATACATGACTACTGGAAAAACCATAGCTCTGACTAGATGGACCTTTGTTGGCAAAGTAATGTCTCTGCTTTTAAATATTCTGTCTAGGATTGTAATAACTTTTCTTCCAAGGAGCAAGCGTCTTAATTTCATGGCTGCAGTCACTATCTGCAGTGATTTTGGAGCCCCCCCAAAATAAAGTCTCTCACTGTTTCCATTGTTTCCCCATCTATTTGTCACAGTAGTAGATATAATGGTCATCTGAATTAAATTCACGCATTCCCATTCATTTTAGTTCACTGATTCTTAAAATGTTGATGTTCACTCTTGCCATCTCCTGTTTAATCACTTCCAATTTACCTTGATTCATGGACCTAACATTACAGATTCCTATGCAATATTGTTCTTTACAGCATCAGAGTTTACTTTCACCACCAAACACATATGTTTCCACTTTGGCTCAGCATCTTCATTCCTTCTGAAGCTCCATTCTTGGAGCTTGGATCCAAGAAGAATCTCCATTCTTCTCCAGTAGGATATTGGGCACCTACCAACCTGGAGAGTTTATCTTTCAGTGTCATATCATTTAGCCTTTTCATAGAGAAGCAAAAGGCAAAGGAAAAATGGAAAGATACACCCATCTGAATGCAAATTCAACAAGAAGAGATAAGAAAGTCTTCCTAAGTGAACAATGTAAAGAAACAGAGGAAAATAACAGAATGGGAAAGACTAGAGATCTTGTCAAAAAAATTAGAGATTACAAGGGAACATTTCATGCAAAGATGCATACAAAAAAGGACAGAAATGCTATGGGCCTAACAAAAGCAGAAGATATTAAGAAGAGGTGGCAAGAATACACAGAAGGACTATACAAAAAAGATCTTAATGATCTGGATAACCACCGTGGTGTTACCACTAACCTAGAGTCAGACATCTTGGAATGTGAAGTCAAGTGAACCTTAGGAAGCATCACTATGAACAAAGCAGTGGAGATGATGGGATTCCAGCTGAGCTATTTCAAATACTAAAAGATGATGTTGTAATAGTGCTACACTCAATATACCAGCAAATTTGGAAAACTCAGCAGTGACCACGGGACTGGAAACGGTCAGTCTTCATTTCAATACCAAAGAAAGGCAATGCCAAAGAATATTCAAACTACCACACATTTGCACTCATTTCAAATGCTAGCAAAATAATGCTCAAAATCCTCCAAGGTGGATTTTAATGATGTATGAACTGTAAACTTCCAGATCCACAAGCTGGATTTAGAAAAAGGTGAAGAACTAGACGTCAAATTGCCAACATCCATTGGATCATAGAAAAAGCAGGAGCGTTCCAGAAAAAGAACCATTTACTTCTGCTCTATTGACTACGCTAAAGCCTTTGTGTGAATAACACCAAACTGCAGGAAATTCTTAAAAAGATGGGAACACCAGACCACTTTACCAGCCTCCTGAGAAATCTGTATGCAGGTCAAGAAGCAACAGAATCAGACATGGAACAATGGATTGGTTCCATGTTGGGAAAGGAGTATATCAAGGCTGTATATTGTCACCCTGCTTATTTAACTTATATGTAGTGTACATCATGAGAAATGCTGGACTGGATGAAGCACAAACTGGAATCAAGATTGCCTGGAAAAACATAAAAAACCTCAGATATGCAGATAATACCACCTTTATGGCAGAAAGCAAAGACAAACTAAACAGCCTCTTGATGAAGATGAAAGAGGAGAGTGAAAAAATTGACTTAAAGCTCAACATTCATAAAACTAAGATCATAACATCTCATCCCATCACTTCATGGCAAATAGGTGGGGAAACAATGGAAACAGTGACAGATTTTATTTCTGTGGGCTCCAAAATCACTGCAGATGTTGAGTGCAGCCATGAAATGAAAAGATGCTTGCTCCTTTGAGAAAAATTATTACAATCCTAAACAGCATATTAAGAAACATAGACATTACTTTGCCTACAAAGGTCCATCTAGTCAAACCTATGGTTTTTTTCCAGTAGTCATGTATGGATGTGAGAGTTGGACCATAAAGAAGGTTGAACACAGAAGAATTGATGCTTTCAAACTGTGGTGTTGGAGAAGACTTTTGAGAGTCCCTTGGACTGCAAGGAGTTCAAAACAGTCAGTCCTAAAGGAAATCAATCCTGAATATTCATTCGAAGGATTAGTGCTAAAGCTGAAGCTCCAATATTTTGGCCACCTGATGCAAAGAGCTGACTCTTTGGAAAGGACCCTGATGCTGGGAAAGATTGAAGGCAGGAGGAGAAAGGGACAACAGAGGCTGAGAAGGTTGGATGGCACCCTAACTCAAAGGACATGAGTTTGAGCAAACTCCAGGAGATGGTGAAGGACAGGGAAGCCTGGCATGTTGCAGTCCATGGGTCACAAAGGGTTGGACATGACTGAGTGACTAAACAACGAAAAACTTAGTTCAAGAAATAGAGATAGGGCTTCTCTGATGGCTCAGTGGTAAAGAGGCCACTTGCCAATACAGGAAACACAGGTTCGATCCCTGATATAGGAAGATCCCACATGCCTCAGAGCTGATAAGCCCATGTGTTGCAACTATTGAGCCTTTGCTCTAAAGCTTAGGAGCCACAACTACTGAGCCCACCCACCCTAGAGCCAGTGCTTCACAGCAAGGGGAGCAAGCACAATGAGAAGCCCATGCACCACAACTAGAGAGAAGTTCCCACTCGCCAAAACTGGAGTAAAGCCCTGAAGCAAAGAAGACCCAGCACAGGCAAAAGTAAATAAGTGAAATTAAAAAAAAAAATAGAGATACATAAAATAGATGCACATCATGTGGGAAATGTTCTAATAATCTCAGGTGGTTCTGAGAGATTGAAAAGAAGAGAAAGCTTCCCTAATTCTGGCAGCATTGCATCCCCAGTTATACCTTCTTGATTCCCAGAATAGCTATTAATAGAAGAGCCACAAAAAGCAATTTATCCAAATGAGAAAGGAGTCATATATTTACTAGATCAAGACATCCTATCCACTAGAAACATGAGCAAAGGGACTAAAACCACAATTTACAAAATGAAGCACCTCATTTCTAAAAACAGTGAAGATTTTAAAGATGAAATGGTAAAAGGCCTGCCTAAGAGGTATTATATGGAAAATTTTGAAATCAAATTTTAAATCTTGGATCTACCACTGCTGTTTGAATTTGGAGAAACATCCAATCTATCCTAAATGTTCTCATCCTCACATAAATAGTGTCCAAACCTCCCCAGGTAGCCGATAGTTTTAGTCAATTCATATAATAACTTTAGCAGAGTTCCTTCCTATCAGTAAATTAATGGTTATTACTGGTATTTATTCTCTTTGTTTAGTAGTGTGTGTGTGTGTGTGTGTGTGTATATGCATATGCTCACTTGTGCCCGATTCTTTGACCCCATGGACTATAGCCCGCTAGTCTCCTCTGTCCATGGGATTTCCCAGGCAAGAATACCGGAGTAGGTTGCCATTTATTCCAGCATGGGGTCTTCCCGACCCATGGATCAAACCTGTGTCTCCCGCATTGACAGCATATTCTTTGCCACCAAGACACCTGGGAAGCCCTAGTTGTTTGTGTGTGTGTGTGTGTGTGTGTGTGTGTGTGTGTACCAATATGCAGTTGTGTGTTTGCATGTGCACATGACTGATCCCTCTGTTATAGGTATGTTTATTCTGGGATGCATTCAAAAAAATTAGAATCCACTGCAGTAAAGGAAAAAAAAGTAGTTTTAAATGGTCAGTGATGCTAATGAGTGAAGACACTGTCAGAATAGCCAGTTTCAAAAAGAAGGGCAGTAGCTCTGTGCTGAAGCAATGTCAGACTCAAGGGACCACACACTGGCTACTCCACTTGCTTCATGATGGCGCCCACCTCAAGCCCCTGATCTAACTGCTGTTCCTTTTCCTACTCCATGTTTATTTAACCACACTTGCTTTTGTATCTCCCAGTAGTGGGTGAGCCTGGCCCTTTTCTCACATTTGATTTCTTGTGGTTTGGATTTTGATATCTTTTTTGACAAACCAATGAGCACACTGTCATTCTAATTCTGTTCCTCATCCAACAGGATAATGACACCCTACTGCTGAACATATGCTATAAAATCCTGCATTTTTGATGACAATCTACCCCCTCCTTCATATGATTTATGCCTGTCTACCTTATGTAATGGCAACTCATTCCAGTATTCTTGCCTGGAGAACCCCATGGACAGAGGAGCCTGGTGGGCTACAGTCCATGGGGTCGCAAAGAATCCGGCATGACTGAGCGACTTCACTTACCTTATGTAATAAAAGCATTTACTTCATTGTCTTTGCTTTCTTTATTATAATGTATTATCCAAATGAGCAGAGACATCATCTGCTTTATTTACTTCTAGATTTTCACCAAAGTGTGCATTTAAGTTGAAACAACTTTTAAGAAAATGACAAGTCAATAAATAAAAAAGTGGTGCTGAAAATAAAGCTCTGCTAAATAGAGTAGATTCAAATAATTGTATCAAAGTGAATAAATATGTAATACTAATATTTAAAAATACATAAAATAATAATATATTAATTATAACAACATGGGTCTGTAATTTAAGATGAATGGGACACCTTGGAAATAGAAGAATAGCAAAATATAGTTTTAAATCCATACTGAAGGAAGTAGTATCTAACTTATAATTTCATTCTATATAATTATTAATAGGATCAGTCATGCTTATTAAACAATGCAAGAGCTCTTTAGTTGCATACAGATGAGTATGTTCCACACTTGGCAGGAGATAATTGTTTTTTAAAAACTGTAGATTTAATCACAAGACATAAAACAGTAGAAATAATGAAAACTGAGTGCTAAATAAGATAGTAATATGCATAAAAATCTATTCCTTGCTATTAAGGATGCAAAAAAATTTCCTGTTTAAAAGCAATGAGGGGAGCACTGTGACTGACTGATAGATTTGATCACACACAATTTATAAACTTTCACACAACACCACTAATGTATCTATACCTACATGGTACAGAAGAATTAAATACAATATAACAATCTTGTTTAAAAAAAAAAAAAAAAACTTTTTTTTTTTTTTTAAGAATGGGTTTTTTTTTAAAGGGATAAAACACTCAGATCCAAGGACACAAAGCTAAATACTTGCAAAGACAATTTGTATTTAGAAAGTAAAAGTCTATCAAAGCCAAAGATTTTTAAAGAATCCACCTGCCAAAGAAGGAGACTCAGGTTTGATCCTTGGGATGGGAAGACCCTCTGGAGAAGGAAATGGCAATCCGCTCCAATATTCTTCCCTGGGAAATCCCTTGGGTAGAGGAGCCTGGTGGGGGACAGTCCACAGCACCAACAAAGGCAGACATATATTTAGCCTCCCAGGTAATGAAATAATTACTAAGCAGTGTTCGCTGGCATATTCCTTCATGCATATTATACAAAATATTCTTTATCATGTTAATACCAAGTGGGAGACAATGCTGAGAAAAGCAAGTGTCATGAATTGCTGTTGTAACATACTATGTACTTCCATGGGTCTGTATCCTTCTCACAAAAAATGGAACATGTTCAAATACACCTCGTTTGCAAAAACTTCACTGGTCACATCTCGAAACTCAATATTCTGTTTTCCTACTCCTCTGAACTGCCAAATAACTCAGATATGTTCTAATTTTATGGGAACCACTTTGTGCTTCCCATGTCTTCTTCATTCTCATCCAACTGGAATTCCACTCCCATCAGTTAATTCTCAACAATTATCCTTGTATTACTGAGTGCACAAACACTATTTTTAGTATATTAAACATGTCAATTTTGAATATATTAGTCCACTTAGAAAAACATGGCGATCTCTTAGCTCTAGATTAAGCCGGCTGAACTCTCCTGTGACTTTGGAGGTCTCCAAAGTCTCCACTTAGATTCCCTCTGAATCTTCCCTTAAGTTCCTACCACTGTCAGACTCATCTGAACAGAGTCTCTGAGTGGAAGTTCCCCAATTCTTGGAAATTGACAGTTTAGTGTGGAAATCCAATTCTTCCCTGAATAGTTGATGATGGAGATTGAAGCTCTTTCTTCAGACAGGATGGCAGGAAGGAGTGAAATACTGGTTCTCCAGCCAGATTTACAACAACAAAAGCAGCGATCATGTCCTGCCTACCCAAGGTTAACCCTGCTGTGGGACTGCAGGTGGAGAAACAGTTATAACTCTCTGTCTGCTTATTAGGTACAGTTTCCATGGTTACTCCCACCTCTGAATACATCATAATCCTGTGGGACTCTTGTCTGGACAGGAGGAATTTTTTCCCCTGCTTATTCTCTGTCCCCAGGAGGCCAGATCAGAAGACAGATGAGTTCAGATTTACTATTCCTTTTCCATGAACTCATCTGGCTTCCAGAGCCCTGACTTCACTGCACCTTATCATAACCTCAAGTTGACAGTTTCTCCAAATCTGAGGCTGAGGAACCTTTCTTGAGTAGGACACATGGACCTCCAAAGTATTGTCTTGTGGTGAGAACATCTCCTGACATCTCTAGAAAATTGATATTCCCTTTCTCAACAAGGGATAGAGATGTGTTCCTTTGTTCTAGATACACTGGGACTGTAGACCTTAGATTCATGATACATTTGCAAAATCAACTGGGAAATTCATGTTAGTGATGCAAATTAAGAGATGCCATTAACATTTTTTAATGTTGATTATATTATACGTTTGGCTTTTATGATGCACCATGTGCTGAACTTGGAGCATTGTATGGATTGTCTTATTTTTCATTAAAGTTGATTTTCTTATTTCTCATGAAAGTTCATTGTCTGATATCCATTCTATGATCTACCTCATTCTGCACTTGCAGCAATGGAACTCAGAGATCTGCCCAAAGTTATGAACTGAGTATGGGATGAGCTTTGATTGGAACTCCCTCAAGATATTTCCAGTTCTCATGCTATAGGACAGTGTATCTCGGCTGGGGTGATTTTGCTTCTGGGGCACAATGGAGATTCTCTGCGGATGTTTTGGTTGTTACAGTTGGACAGGTGCTACTGCTACCTAGTGAGTGGAGGCCAGGAATGCTGCCGTACATTCTTCAATGCACAATGCTCTTGTGGCCCAGGAATTAACCCCATGCGATCCTGGGGTATGATCCTTTTAACCCTCTGTAGAATTTGGTTTACCACTGTTTTGTTTACATTTTTTCCATGTATACTTATCAGGGATATCAAACTGTAGTTTACTTTTTTCTTCTTTAAAAAATGTTGGATTTTTAAAAAGTTTTATAGAGATATAATTCACATGTCATATAATTCACCAATCTGAAACGTACAATTCAACTTTTTAGCACATTCACAGATATGTGCAGTCATCAACAAATTTAGAACGTTTCCCGATGAAGTTCATGATGCAGTTATTAGAATCTGCTTGCCTATGATGCCTTTCAAGAGTCTTAGCTACTGTTCTTCCAGTCTCTCCCCACTTCCTTCTCACGAAGTTCATGTCAGTTTTCTGGATGGGCATGAAAGAGCTGGGTGTTCTGCACAGCTGGGGAAGCTAGGCTCTCACTCATATGCTCTCACTTTTCGGGGGAGAAATCACAGTACAAAAAGCCATTTATGGCACTGAGCTGTTCCCCCTCAGGGGAGGCATAATGCCCAAGAAACCAACTAGCTTGAAACATAAAGAAAGACAGACACCTCCAATGAGAGACATGGATGTGGAACTGATTGCCTGGGAAAGATCACCTTGTAAGCAGACAATGTTTCAGGTAAAGCCCTAATAATTATGAATTTCTAGAGGTCAAGTGTGGACGTGCTGTATGAGAAGAAATACATTGCAGGGGGTATTATTTCACTGTAACTAGTAGATAGCCATGGAGGTTGGCGGAGGTTGACCAGACAAAGCTGTTTGTCAGATGAAGCTCTTGGGCAAAGAACTCCAGGAGCTGGCAGTTTGTAGTTGGACTGAGAAAGCTCACATATGAAAGGAAAGGAATCAGGGTGATACATGTGGGAGACACCAGTATCTAATATAAACAAAGGTAGTATGGTTTATGCCTTGGGGATTTGTTGAAAGTCTAGTATTCTTGAATTCATTATTGTGAAGACTCTGCATTGGTGCAGAGTGAGCACATTGGGTTGATAGGATCATACACAACATACACAATGTGGAGGCTTACAGCTCTATGGACTTATGAGCATCTGAAAAGTGGACCAGAACATCACCAACTATATAATCTCATTTGATATGAAAGGCACTTTAATAAACCATATGATTTAAGACAGCTTGTTATGCAGCAATTGCCAATTGATATAAAAATCAAAGCAAATGGCAATGAAAGCAGATGTAATGGTCTACTGCTTTTTATTTTAAGCATATGTGTTGCTTTGGAGACAATATTCCTGATTATTTTTTAAACTTGTTACTGGATTATCAATGAGCTCATTTAAGGTTCTATTCCAGGGAACTTGGGGAGGTTGGAAGGACATGCATGCTGTGCAGATGAATGGTGATCCTGAATCACAGACTGGGTAAAAAATTTAAGGATTATTGAGTCATCCTTTGACCACGAAGGTTGAAGACTCCTGAGCAGGAAGCAGGTGTGTAATGGTTTACCTGGCTATTGTTCCTTCACTGTTTCTAATTCTTTACTGATTATGACAAAATTTATAAAAGAGAAGATCCCTTGTTCAGATGAATAGAGAAGCCATAATTGTAGGCAGCACAGGAATTTTTTAGCCAAAAAAGAATAACACAGGGAGCTCAACTTGGTGCTCTGTGACAACCTAGAGGAGCCGTATGGTGTGGGAGGGAGGCTCAAGAGGGATGCTCCAGTATTCCTGCCTGGAAAATCCCATGGACAGAGACACCCGGCAGGCTACAGTCCATGGGATTGCAAAAGAGGCAAACACAATTTAGTGACTAAACAACAGCAACAACACATGGTAGATATTGGGGACATAGGCTGAATAATTGTATGACACCAGGAGACCAGTTATAGAACTCAGTGGCATGAATAAATTCGATATTATCAGAAAGCACAGTTAAACTGATGATATAGAAAAATGACAGAGCCCAAATCAAAACATTGGTTTCAGACTTTACTCTGCAGTTGAATTCTATAAGTTACTTTAGCTGGCAAAGGCAGTTTTTCCTCTTGAGTAGAGAAGAATTTTTTTTTAATACGTGAGAAGATGGATGTTGCTTAAGATAAAGGCCTTAAGGAATCCAATTTTTCCTACCAAATAAATGGAAATTTCCAAATATTTCTCACCCATGTTTGGGAAAAATTTATGGAAAGGAGAAAAATAGAAAAAAAAATGGAAAATTGTCCATTCATCAGCTATTAAGAAAGCTTAATCAATTGAGTTACTTAAATTATATGCTGAATTTTAAATCAAAGAATGCAAAAGCCAGGCAATACATATAAGGAACAAGTGCTTTTTCCACAATCTGATCAAGAATCCCAGTTTCTGACTCTAATGCTTTGAGCGCTGCAATTACCAGCACTTCCTCAGCCCCAGGACAAGTGGCCCTTTCATAGCTGCCACTCCAAAGAATCTTCTCAGAGCCCTCTTTATGTCTTTATTTCTCAGACTGTAGATGAAAGGGTTCAGCATGGGTGTGACCACAATGTACATCACTGAGGCTATTGCACTTGAGTGTGAGCTGTGGGTTCCAGTAGAGCTAAGATACAATCCTAAACCCGTACAATAGAATAGGGAAGCAACAGAGAGGTGAGATGCACAGGTGGAAAATGCTTTATACTTCCCCTCAGCTGATGAGATTCTACATATGGAGGAAACTATCCTAGAGTATGAGTAACATACACCAGCCAGGGGCATAGCACCAAAGAGCCCAACTGCAAAATACATCACAGTGTTATTAAGAGAGGTGTCAGAACAGGCAAGTCGGAGTACTTCTTTCAAGTCACAGAAAAAGTGGGGGATTTCCAAGACTGAACAGAAATACAGTCTCAGTATCAGTAAGCTTTGTGCCAAGGAATTCAGGGCACTCATCATCCAGGACACCAGCACCATCAGTCCACAGAGAATAGGGCTCATGATGACTGTATAGTGCAGGGGGTGACAGATGGCTATGAAGCGGTCATAGGACATGACAGTTAGAATTAAGTTCTCCAACTCCACAAATAGCATGTAAAAATGCATCTGGGTGATGCAGCCTTCATAGGAAATGACTTTGCTCTGTGTCTGTATGTTCACCAGCATCTTTGGGATGGTGGTGGAGATGAAACAGATGTCTACAAAGGACAAGTTGGAAAGGAAGAAGTACATGGGGGTGTGGAGGTGGGGGTCTGAGATGGTGGCAAGAATGATGAGCAGATTCCCAAACATACTGATCAGGAACATGGAGAGGAAAAGCCCAAATATGAGAGGCTGCAGTTCTAGTTCCTCTGATAATCCCAGAAGAATAAATTGTGCCATTCCTGTATCATTTCTTTGCACCATGTGGTGGTGATCACTACTAGGGAAAAAAAAATATAGCATGATTAATTTCTACCTGTGTGCACATTAACACAGTAAAATGCAATGAATTACAATATTTAATCATCTTTAAGGAATCTATTGTGTCATCTATGATTAGAAATTTCTGTTTAACACTCAACCTTTTCCCCAAGAGGTCATGATTATAGTTTTAAAACAAATGCCTTTCATATATTCTAAAAATTCATGTTGAGTACCAACCGTCTTCTAGGGTAAATGTGTGAAGATGCTGAGAACAAAACTTCCAACAATGCAATGATGAAGAAAGAATATGAGTGAGCCAATGGAAAAATATACATATGCTGTCTCATATGGTAACAGATGATATGGGAAAAAAAGGCAGGTATAAATTGCCATGCATGGATATGTTACATTTTAGTAATAGTTCAGGAAGATCTGCAAAAAAAGAGACCTGAAGTAAGACAATCCAGAGACATCAGTTTACCTGGGGACCCAGTGTGTCCTATTGGGAAAAGACTCTGCAAAGTACCAGAGGGTAGGGCTTGTTTCAAATATTGAAGACTCAAAAGGCAGCAAAAGTGTCAAGGGGAACAAGCAAGAGCGAGTGTGAGGAGAAATGGTATCAGAGGATGCTAAGGAACAAGGTCTTTCCGCTACAGCTGAACCTTCACACACAAGGAGTCCCTCATCCACATGTTGTTACTTTCACATTTTTATATTTGTTTTGATTCCTGTGAATTAAAATGAATTGACTCCTTTATTTGCATCTTCTGGTTGACATTATTGTGTCTGTGTTTTAAGGTACCATTTTGGAGTGGATAAATTTAAGTATCACTTCCCAGAGAATTGCTTGCTCCCCACAACGCACACTTACACACATCATGTCTTACTGGGCTTGTTACTCTCTGGCTCTTCTCACTTTTGGCCACAATAATTATGAAAGGAGTGATGAAAGAAAGTCATCATCCCTATGTTACCTTTGCCCTAGATGTAGAAATAGTACCCAATTCTAGATGGTAAGCTTCCCATGCACTATATTCCATTCAAATATGACTACCTTGTGCTCTGTATTGGGCTTCCCCTGTGGTTCAGCAGTAAACAATCCCCCTGCAGTACAGGAGATGCAAGAGACATGGGTTTAATCCCTGGATTGGGAAGATCCCCTGGAGGAGAGCATGGCAACACACTCCAGCATTTTTGCCTAGAGAATCCCATGGACTGAGGAGCCTGGTGGGCTACAGTCCATGGGCTTGCAAAGGGTTGGACATGACTGATGTATGCAAGATGTATGCATTAAACAAAATTAAAAGTAGTTCAAAAAATTGAGAGAATGAAAAGTCCTGTGGAAGAAAATAAGGTCTACCTGTGGGTCACATTCCTTAGTGGTTTCCTTGTCCTAGGGTACAGGTCTTGGGGTATGTATACCTCTGTTATGCAGACGTTTCATGCTCTAGGACAAGTCTGATGGCATCGAGGATCTACACCATCGAATCCCCCACAACCCTGTATTGAATATTTTCATTCTCAAAGCAAAATTTAATAAACTCAGCTCATCCCTAAGAGACCATGGAAAATAGAAAGATTCATTGATTCTGGTAGCTTTCCAACATCAGTTATATTGCCTTGATGCTCAAAATACCTCTTAAAATATTCTAGAGCAATTTATCAAAGCAGGAAGGAGTAACCATTTTAGGACAACAGGAGCATTCCAGTAGAAAGTGAGCAAAGGGAATAAGGGCTTCCTTGGTGGCTCAGATGGTAAAGAATCTGCCTGAAATGCAGGAGACCCAGGTTTGACCCTTGGGTCATGAAGATTCCCTAAAGTAGGAAGTGGCAACCCACTCCTGTATTCTTCCTTGGAAAAACCCATGGATAGAGGAGCCTGGTGGTCTGCAGGCATGGGGTCACAAAGAGTTGGACACAACTGAGCAACTAACACTTCCAAGGGAATAAACCCACAACTGACAACAGAAAATAGACAATACACAATAATAGATGAGGATTTTAAAGGATAAATGGTAACAGACTTTTGTAAATGATCTTGAATACAAAGCTTTTGATTCAGAAAACTGACTTTTGAAACTCAGTACTATCACATATTAGCCGTTTGAATGTAGTGGATCTACAGACACATTATAAGCATTAATGACCTAATTCGAACAGTGGGGAGAGTGGTATCTATCCTCCTAATTTGGAAGGCAAATTAGTCAATATGTGTAAAAGTTTAGCATAGTTCCCTTCTGTTACTAAATTATTAAGTATCACAGAGATGTGAATTTGCTTGTTTTTTCCTTCTACCTTCCAAATGTCTCCCTTGCTTTATTTTCCTGTGAATATCTAATGTGAGGAAAGATACTGTGAAATGTTTGTCTCAAGAACGCTATTGAAAGGCAATATATACTTCCATAGATGTGGCTCTTTCTAATAAAAATGGAAGGTATTCAAATACTTCCCATATTAAAAGTCTTTTTGTAAATGCAGATATTTCATTTCCCATGCCTCCAAACCAACTTTTCTTACTCTCCTTATATGTATAACTGCTCTAACATGCTCTGATTTTACTGGAACCACTTTATGCTCCTCATTGCTTCCTCATCCTCATCCAACTGGATTTACATTCCCATCACTTAACTGTCAACACTCATTCTTGTGCTGCTGAGTTCATCAAACACTTCTTTAGCATATTAAATTTTAATATATTAAATAAATGAATTATAAGTTAATTAGTCAACCTAGTAGACAACAATGGCTAATATCTCAGCCCTGGTGTGGGCCGACTAGGTTCTCAAGCGACCTCAGAAAAAAGTTTTCCACTTGTATTCTCTCTCAAACTTCCTTGAAGTACCTATAGGTATTTCTCTCACATTCACCTGGATGGGGACAACAGGAGGAAAATCCCCATGTGTATATCCAAGTTCCTCCATGGATGGTTGATGATGAAGACTGCAGCTCTGTTCTCAGGCAGGTCAGAAGGAAAGAGGGAAGCATTGGTCCTTACTCAGATGTAGGACTCCAAAACCAATAACCATGCCCTGTGCACCCCAAGGTTGTACAGATTGAAGGATTCAGCCAAGGAGATTTTACAGCTCCCCATGTCTGTTCATTAGGTACTGTTTCCATTGTTTCTCCCACATTTGAGCACAACACTTCCCTGTGGGACACTGTTCTAGATAGGAAAATTTTCCTGATGAGTCTCTTTTCCCAGAAGGCTAATTAGAAGTCAGATGAATCTAGTTTTTATTACCCTCTTCCCATGAACTTGCCTGCCTTCCAGAGGTCTAACCTCCTTGCACTTTATCCTTGTGTGTGTTAAGTCGCTTCAGTTGGGTCCAACTCTTTGAAACCCTATGGACAGTAACCTGCCAGGGGTTCTTCTCCAGGCAAGAATACTGAAAAGGGTTGCTATGCCCTCCTCCAAGGGATCTTCCCAACTAACAGATCAAGCCCACGTCTCATGTATCCTGCATTGGCAAGTGGGTTCTTTTCCACTAGCACCACCAGGAAAGCCCGTATCAACTATACTTCAATTGAAAAAATATAACTTAAAGAAGCAAAAAATGGTATTGACTTAATTATGTGACATATATTAGTAATAAAATTGGCAAAAGAGTAGACATGCAGTTCAGTTCAGTCACTCAGTCGTCTCTGACTCTTTGCAACCTCATGGACTGCAGCAACCCAGGCTTCCCTGTCCTTCACCATCTCCTAGAGCTTGCTCAAACTCATGTCCATCAAGCCAATGATGCTATCCAACCATCTCATCCTCTGTCGTCCCCTTCTCCTCCTGCCTTCATTCTTTCCCAGCATCAGGGTCTTTTCTAAGGAGTCAGTTCTTTGCATCAGGTGGCCATAGTATTGGAGCTTCAGCTTCAGCATCAGTCCTTCCAGTGAATATTCAAGACTGATCTTCTTTAGGACTGACTGGTTAGATCTCCTTGCAGTCCAAGTGACTCTCAAGAGTCTACTCCAACACCACAGTTCAAAAGATCAATTCTTTGGTGTTCAGTCTTCTTTATAGTCCAATTCTAACATCCATACATGACTACTGGAGAAACTATAGCTTTGACTAGATGGACCTTTGTTGGCAATGTAATATCTCTGCTTTTTAATATGCTGTATAGATTGGTTCATAGCTTTTCTTCTAAGGAGCAAGCGTCTTTTGATTTCATGGCCGCACTCACCATATGCAGTGAGTCTCTCACTGTTCCAATTGTTTCTCCATTTATGTGCCATGAAGTGATGGAACTGGATGTCATGATCTTAGTTTTTTAAATGTTGAGTTTTAAACCAGTTTTTTCACTCTCCTCTTTCCTTCATCAAGAGGCCCTTTAGTTCCTCTTCACTTTATGCCATAAGGGTGGTGTTCTGCATATCTGAGGCTATTGATATTTCTCCCAGCAATCTTGATTCCAGCTTGTGCTTCATCCAGCCCAGCATTTTGCATGATGTCCTCTGAATATAAGTTAAATAAGCAGGGTGACAATACACAGCCTTGACATACTCCTTTCCCAATTTGGAACTAGTCTGTTGTTCCATGTCCAGTTCTAACTGTTGCATCTTGACCTGCATACAGATTTCTCAGGAGACAAGTCAGGTGGTCTGTGGTCTGGTATTCCCATCTCTTGAAGAATTTTACACTGGTTGTTGTGATCAACACAGTCAAAGGTTTCGGTGTAATCAATAAAGTGAAAGTAGATGTTTTCTGGAACTCTCTTGCTTTTTCTATGATCCAATGGATGTTGGCAATTTGATCTCTTTTTCCTCTGCCTTTTCAAAATCCAGCTTGAATTTCTGGAAGTTCATGGTTCATGTACTGTTGAGGCTTGGCTTCGAGAATTTTGATTATTACTTTGCTGGAGTGTGAGATGAGTGCAATCGTGCAGTAATTCGAACATTCTTTGGCACTGCCCTTCTTTGGGATTGGAAAACTGACCCTTTCCAGTTCTGTGGCCACTGCTGAGTTTTAACTGAATGTAATACTCAATGTTCCTAGAAACAGTGCTACATAGTAGATGTTCAATTATTTGTAGAAAGAATCAAGAATAAGGTGCAGTACAGATGTACATTGGGCTTTCCAGCTGGCTCAATCAGTAAAGAATCCACCTGCAATACAGGAGACCCAGATTCAGTTCCTGGGTCTGGAAGATCCCTTGGAGAGGGAAAGGCTACCCACGCCAGTATTCTTGCTTGGAGAATTCCATGGACAGAGGAGCCTAATGGGTTACAGTCCCTGGAATCCCAAAGAGTAAGATACGACTAAGCAACTAATATTTTCACTTTTCATAGTGATTTCAAGATAACTGAATGCAACAATATTGAATAAAAATCTACAATTAACTTCTATAAGGACATAAAATCTTAACAATTTAGTGATATCAACATGGGCTACTATTTCAACTTAAATTCCCAAAGACTTAGAAATAAAATAACTTAAAGGATTATAAAATGTGGGAATATAGGAGTACTCAAGTTACAATTTTTTCACATATTAATATATTTGGATTCAAATACACTTATAAAAGATGAAGTTGATCTTTTTCCAATAGCAAAGAAGAATGCTTTCCAGGTGCTCGCCAAAGGTGATACAACTTTTAGAAATATGTTTATCATATTTGATAAATATGTTGATAAATATGTTTTTCAAGAAAGGCTGATAACAGTAATAACAAGTCATAGATTTCTATGTATATAAATGTATAAAAGGTTATTTATTAGCACTATGCAAGAGAACATTCACTTTAGTTTTTGTTTATAACAAGGATTTGCAAGTAAGAAGTATTAAAGTGACAGTTCAATTATTGCAGTTAAAAAAAAAAAAAACGAAAAGTAGAAAAGCAATGGAAAGAACACCATATGACTAAGTGATATGGAACTAAAGAGCCTCTTGGTGAAAGTCAAAGAGGAGAGTGTAAAAGCTGGCTTAAAACTCAACATTCAAAAAAATGGCATCCTGTCTCATCACTTCATTGCAAATAGATGGGGAAAAAATGGAAATAGTGACAAACTTTATTTTCTTGGACTCCAAAATCACTGCAGATGGTGACTGCATCCATGAAAATGAAAGACGCTTGCTCCTTGGAAGAAAAGCTATGACCAACCAAGACAGCATATTAAAAAGCAGAGACATCACTTTGCCAACAAAGATCCATCTAGTCAAAGCTATGGTTCTTCCAGTAGTCAGGTAGGGATGTGAGAGTTGAATTATAAAGAAGGCTGAGCGCTGATGAATTAATGCTTTTGAACTGTGGTGTTGGAGTAGACTCTTGAGAGTCACTTGGACTGCAAGGAGATAAAACCAGTCAGTCCTAAAGGAAATCAATCCTGAATATTCATTGGAAAGACTGATGTTGAAGCTGAAACTCCAATACTTTGGCCAGCTGATACAAGGAACTGACTCCTTAGAAAAGGCCCTGATGCTGGGAAAGACTGAAGACAGGAGGAGAAGGGGATGACAGAAGATGAGGTGGTTGGATGGCATCACCAGCTCAACGGACATGAGTTTGAGCAAGCTCCGGGAGCTGATGATCAACAGGGAAGCCTGGATTGCTGCAGTCCATGGAGTCGCAAAGAGTTGGATACGACTGAGTGACTTAGCTGAACTGAGTAATAAAAAGAACAACATATGACTGAGTATATGATATCAAACATTCTCACTAATATATCTACATATGTAAAATAATTAAATTGCATGCAATAATTTTGTGAATAAATGAAACATCAAATTTTTGTTGAAAAGTGTGATCAAAGATAGGAATGCAAGCAATCCAATCAAAGCATACAAAACAAAGGACTCTCACAGAGAATGTTTTTTATCAAGAAAGTAAATGACTAAAGAATTGAAATATATATACAGCATCATTGGTAATAAAATAATTGCAAGTGTTATAATTAATAGTAATTAAAGATCTTTAGTGTGCCCATTTTCACATAAAACATTTTGTGTGAATATCCAGAGATAGAGAAGATACTGAGATATATAAGTTCCAAGAAATGCTGCAGTAGGCATGTATTTGCATAAATCCCTTGGTCGGGATTTATTTTTGCAATCCTTATTGTAAAATTCAGACTTAAATAGAAGAATGTAGGGAAAATCACTAAACCGTTCAAGTACAACCTAAATTAAATCGCTTATGACCACACAGTGAAAGTGATAAATAGATTCAAGGGATTAGATCTGATAGAGTGCCTGAAGAACTATGGATGGAGTTTCATAACATTGTCTACCAGGTAGTGATCAAAACCATCCCCAAGAAAAGAAATATAAAAAGGCAAAATGGTTGTCTGAAGAGGCCTTACAAATAGCTGAAAAATGAATTGATGCAAAAGGCAAAAGAGAAAAGGAAAGATATATCCATCTGAATGCAGATTTCCAAAGAATAGCAAGGAGAGATAAGAAAACCTTCCTCAATGATCAATGCAAAGAAATAGAGGACAACAATAGAATGGGAAAGACTAGAGTTCTCTTCAAGATGAGTAGAGATACTGAGGGAACAATTCATGCAAAGATGGGCTCAATAAAGGACAGAAATGGTATGGAACTAAAAGAAGCAGAAGATATTAAGACAAGGTGGTAAGAATACATAGAAAAATTATACAAAAAAAAATATTTCTTTTTTCTGTTGTCCTCTAGGAATTTTTATTTGTTTATTTATTTTAAACTAATTAATTAATTAATTTTACTTTACAACATTGTATTGGTTTTACCATACATTGATTTGAATCTGCCATGGGTGTACATGTGTTCCCCATCCTGAACCCCCCTCCAACCTCCCTCCTCATCCCATCCCTCTGGATCATCCCAGTGCACCAGCCCTGAGCATCCTGTAGACTGTTCAATACATCTGTGTCTCTTTTGCTGTCTCACATACAGGGTTATCATTACCATCTTTCTAAGTTCCATATATATGTGTTATACTGTATTGGTGTTTTTCTTTCTGGCTAACTTCACTCTGTATGGTAGGCTCCAGTTTCATCCACCTCATTGGAACTGATTCAAATGTATTCTTTTTAATGGATGAGTAATATTCCATTGTGTATATGTACCACAGGTTTCTTATCCATTCGTCTGCTGATGGACATCTAGGTTGCTTCCATGTCCTGGTTATTGTAAACAGTGCTGTGATGAACATTGGGGTACAAGTGTCTCTTTCAATTCTGGTTTCCTCAGTGTGCATGCCCAGCAGCGGGATTGCTGGGTCATATGGAAATGACCCAGATAACCACAGTGGTTGATCACTTACCTAGAGCCAGACATCCTGGAATGTGACGTCAAGTGAGCCTTAGGAAGCATCACTACAAACAAAGCTAGTGGAGGTGATGGAATTCTAGCTGAGCTATTCCACATCCTAAAGATGATGCTGTGAAAGTGCTTCACTCAGTATGTCAGGAAATTTGGCCACAGTGGCCACAGGAATGGTCAATGTCAGTTTCCTTTCCAATCCCAAAGAAGGGCAATGTCAAAGAATGTTCAAACTACTGCACAATTTCACTCATTCCACATGAGAGCAAGATCATGCAAAAATCCTCCAAGATAGGCTTTAACAGTACATGAACTGAGAACTTCCAGATGGACAAGCTGGTTTTAGAAAAAGCAGAGGAACCAGAAATCAAATTGCCAACATCTGTTGGATTATAGAAAAAATAAGAGAATTCCAGAAAAATATCTATTTCTGCTTCATTGACTACACTAAAGCCTTTGACTGTGTGGATCACAACAAACTGTGGAAAATTCTTCAAGAGGTGGGAATTCCAGACCACTGTACTTGCCTCCTGAAAAAATCTGTATGCAGGTCAAGAAGCAACAGTTAGACCTGAACTGGTTCCAAACTGGGAAGGAATCCATCAAAGGTGTATATTGTCACCCAGCTTATTTAACTTATATTCAGAGCACATCATGTGAAATGCTGAACTGGATGAATCACAAGCTGGAGTCAAGATTGCCTGAAGAAATATCAACAACCTCAGATATGCAGATGACACCACTCATATGCTAGAAAGTGAAGAAGAGCTAAAGAGCCCCTTGATGGAGGTGAAAGAGGAGAGAGAAAAAGCTGGCTAAAACTCAGCATTCAAAAAACTACAATCATGGCATTTGGTCTCATCACTTCATGGCATCTGGTCTCATCACTTCATGGCAAACAGATGGGAAGCAATGGAAATGGTGACAAACTTTATTTTCAAGGGGGAATAAAAGCTATGACAAACATAGACAGTGTATTAAAAAGCAGAGACATTATTTTTGCTGACAAAGTTCCACTTAATCAAAGCTACGGTTTTTCCAGTAGTCAGGTATGATTGTGAGAGTTGGACTATAAAGAAGGCTGAGTGCAGAATAGATGCTTTTGAACTGTGGTGTTGGAGAAGACTCTTGAGAGTCTCCTGGACTGCAAGGATTTCAAACCAGTCAATCCTAAAGGAAATCAATCCTTAATATTCATTAGAAGCACTGATACTGAAGCTGAAGCTCCATTACTTTGGACACCTGCTGTGAAGTCCGACTCATTTGAATAGACCCTGATTCTGGGAAAGATTGAAGACAGAAGGAGAAGGGAACAACAGAAGATGAGATGGTTGGCTGGCATCACCGACTACATGGACATGAGTTTGAGCAAGCTCTGGGAAATGGTGAAGGACAGGGAAGCCTGGGTTGCTGCAGTCCATGGGGTCTCAAAGAGTCAGACACGACTGTGGGACTGAACAACCTGGTCAGGATCTTTCTAATTAATATGAAAACCAAGGATGTGACTTAGGGAGTGAACAACAGTAACAACATACTATAACCTACCTTAGAACATTATCGTGATTGCCTGCAAAAATTTTTATTTGTGATGTAGCCATAAACAAAAGTAGTCATCATACAACATTTATGATGTAGTCCCCTTATGCACTTCATCCCCCATTATATTAATGATACTCAGAAAGGTTTAATGTTAAGCTCAATGAAAGTGAAAGTGAAATTGCTCAGTCATGCCTGACTCTTTGCAACCCATGGACTGTAGCCTACCAGGCTCCTCCATCCATGGGATTTTCCAGGCAAGAGTACTGGAGTGGGTTGCCATTTCCTTCTCTAGGGGATCTTTCCAACCCAGGGGTCCAACCCAGGTCTCCGGCATTGTAGGCAGATACTTTACTGTCTGAGCCACTAGGGAAGTGTTCAATATTTTAAACCAAATAAGAGATGGAGTCTTGATTGGAATCTCAGGAGGCTCCCAGTTTTCAAACACTGGAGCAGTGATTCTCAACCAAGACTGATTTTTCAATTAAAGATATTTGGCAATATTTGAAGGGGTCCTACTGAACTCTTCTGATGTACAGGACATCATCCAGTGCAAGTAATCATACTTCCCAAATATCAACACTGAGAAGGTGATGAAACCTATTCTAGACTAGCACTTCTCTGAATCCACTGTTTCTACAAATTACCAAGGATTGTATTTTAAATGTAAGTTATTATTCAGTAGGCCAGATCAGGGGCCTGGGGCCCTGCATTTCTAACAAAATCCTAAGTGTTATTTGATAGTACAGGTCCTGGTCTGTGGATGTCAATTTAAGTACCAAGAAAGTGATTCTGTGTTAGATTCAGGTGTAAGTAGTTTTAGGCCTTCACCCAGAATCCTCCATTCTTTCTTAATTTTGAAAGAAATGATTTTTGATCACCTTTTAGGTAGTGATAAATTTTGTGTTTGATTTTTTATAGAAGTATTAAGAGACATCAAATAATTTCTATTAGAATAAGATTTTGCAGTAGTCACAATAAGATCCTCCTAAAGATGTCTACAGGAAAATCTCAAGAACCTTAGAATAGCCTAGTTTACATAACTAGTTTAATTACAATAGCAGAGGAAATAAGGTTGCTCATCATTGATCTTTATTTAAGAATATTAGCACAGATATCCAGGTCAGACTAATACAATTATGATGATTTTTCTAACCATGCAAGAGAGAGTAAGAGTTGGAATTAGAGAGAGAGTTAAAATGCCAGGCACCTGCATTTGAATATGGAGGAAGGACCCTGAGCTATGGAATGGTGGTGGCCACTAGAAGTAAAACAGAAAATTTAATGCATCCTGTTTTGGAGTATCCATAAGGATCACAGTCTTGCTCAATGAGACTTCAGGCCTCTGACCTTACAGAATTTTATGGCAGGCACTTTTTTTAACACACAGGTGTGGTAATTTGTTATTCTAGCAATAGGAATCTAAAATATATTTGTTCAATCATCTACTATTTCTAGGAGCTCAGCTAAAGATTTTCGATTCACACAATAAGGTTCTCTTAAATAGGACATTTTGTGTTGAATGCCTACCATATATAGGAGGAAATCAGAGTCACCTTAGAGATCTTTTTCCTATTAGCTGATACACAGAATTTTTTTGTCTAAATGTAAATGTGGCTCTGATTTTGAGGCCTTTGAAATTTAAAATAGGAAAAGTACATCATTATTGAAATTAATAACCTATTTTAAATCTTTCTGTTAACATTTCTACATTCTTTCTAGTTTATGTTAATTCAAGCATTTTTTTTTCTTACTTCTATCCTTCCAACTTTCTCTCAAGTTTTCTTTCAACACAATCGATGAGATTACTAATGAGACTGTGTGCAATAAATATATGTGAATGGGTTTATTTCAGAGAATGGTGTATACAGATGCAGGCACATATAAACATATATGTACTCCTAACCTTGAACATGGTTTGTGGACTCAGCAAATATTTCTATGCATTGCATACATACCTCACAATATCCAAGTGAAGCTAGAATTTATCATCTCATATTTTCTTATGAAATAAAAACTGAGGCTTTGTTCAGGTCAGGTCAGTTCAGCCGCTCAGTCGTGTCCAACTCTTTGCAACCCCATGAACCACAGCATGCCAGGCCTCCCTGTCCATCACCAACTCCCAGTGTCCACACAAACCCATGTCCATTGAGTCAGTGATGCCATCCAACCACATCATCCTCTGCCGTCCCCTTCTGCACCTGGCCTCAATCTTTTCCAGCATTAGGATCCTTTCAAATGAGTCAGCTCTTCTCATTAGGTGGCCAAAGTACTGGAATTTCAGCTTCAGCATCAGTCCTTCCAATGAATACTCAGGACTGATCTCCTTTAGGATGGACTGTTTGAGTCTTGAGAGGGACTCTCAAGAGTCTTCTCCAACACCACAGTTCAAAAGCATCAATTCTTCGGTGCTCAACTTTCTTTATAGTCCAACTCTCACATCCATACATGATGACTGGACAAGTCATAGCCTTGACTAGATGGGCTTTGTAGGCAATGTCTCTGCTTTTTAATATGCTGTCTAAGTTGGTCATAACTTTCCTTCCAAGGAGTAAGTATCTTTTAATTTCACTGCCACAATCACCATCTGCAGTGATTTTGGAGCCCAGAAAAATAAAGTCAGCCATTGTTTCAATTGTTTCCCCATCTATTTTTCATGAAGTGATGGGACCAGATGCCGTGATCTAAGTTTTCTGAATGTTGAGCTTTAAGCCTACTTTTTCACTCTCTTTTTTCACTTTCATCAAGAGGCTCCTTAGTTACTCTTCACTTTCTGCCATAAGGGTGGTGTCATCTGCATATGTGAGTTATTGATATTTCTCCCTTCCTCCAGCCTAGCGTTTCTCATGATGTACTCTGCATATACGTTAAATAAGCAGGGTGACAATATACAGCCTTGACGTACTCTTTTTCCTATTTGGAACCAGTCTATTGTTCCATGTCCAGTTCTAACTGTTGCTCCTTGACCTGCATATAGGTATCTCAAGAGGCAGGTCAGGTGGTCTTGTATTCCCATCACTTTCATAATACTCCACAGTTTATTGTGATCCACACAGTCAAAGGCTTTGGCATAGTCAATAAAGCAGAAATAGATGTTTTTCTGGAACTTTCTCTTTTTCGATGATCCAGCGGATATTGTCAATATGATCTCTGGTTCCTCTGTCTTTTCTAAAACCAGCTTGAACAGCTGGAAGTTCATGGTTCATGTACTGCTGAAGTCTGGCTTGGAGAATTTTAAGCATGACTTTACTAGCATGTGAGATGAATGCAATTGTTTGGTAGTTTGAGGATTCTTTAGGATTGCCTTTCTTTGGGATTGGAATAAAAACTGACATTTTCCAGTCCTGTGGCCACTGCTGAGTCTTTCAAATTTGCTGGCATATTGAGTGCTGCATTTTCACAGCATCATCTTTCAGGATCTGAAATAGCTCAACTGGAATTTCATCACCTCCACTAGCTTTGTTCGTAGTGATGCTTTCTCAGGCCCACTTGACTTCACATTCCAGGATGTTTGGCTCTAGGTGAGTGATCACACCATCATGTTTATCTGGGTCGTGAAGATCTTTTTTGTACAGTTCTTCTGTGTATTTTTGCCACCTCTTCTTAATATCTTCTGCTTCTGTTAGTTCTATGCCATGTCTGTCCTTTATTGAGCCGTTCTTTGCATGTAATGTTCCCTTGGTATCTCTAATTTTCTTGAGGCAATCTCTAGTCTTTCCCATTCTATTGTTTTCCTCTATGTCTTTGCACTGATCGCTGAGGAAGGCTTTCTTATCTCTCCTTGCTATTCTTTGGAACTCTGCATTCAAATGGGTATATCTTTCTTTTTCTCCTTTACTTTTCCCTTCCCTTCTTTTCACAGCTATTTGTAAAGCCTCCTCAGACAGCCGTTTTGCTTTTTTGCATTTCTTTTTCTTGGGGATGGTCTTGATTCCTGTCTCCTGTACAATGTAACATACCTCCATCCATAGTTCATCAGGCACTCTGTCTATCAGATCTAGTCCTTTAAATCTATTTTTCACTTCCACTGTATAGTCATAAGGGATTTGATTTAGGTCATACCTGAATGGTCTGGTGGTTTTCTCGACTTTCTTCAATTTCAGTCTGAATTTGCCAATAAGGAGTTCATGATCCAACCACAGTCAGCTCCTGGTCTTGTTTTTGCTGACTGTATAGAGTTTCTCCATCTTTGGCTGCAAAGAATATAATCAATCTGATTTCGGTGTCGACCGTCTGGTGATGTACATGTATAAAGTCTTCTCTTGCATAGTTGGAAGAAGGTGTTTGCTATGACCAGTGCGTCTCTTGACAGAACGCTATTAGCCTTTGCCCTGCTTCATTCTGTACTCCAAGGCCAAATTGTCCTGTTACTCCAAGTGTTTCTTGACTTTCTACTTTTGTATTCCAGTCCCCTATAATGAAAAGGATATCTTTTTTGGGTGTTAGTTCTAGAAGGTCTTGTAGGTCTTCATAGAACTGTTCAACTTCAGCTTCTTTCAGCGTTACTGGTTGGGGCATAGGTTTGGATTACCGTGATATTGAATGGTTTGCCTTGGAAATGAACAGAGATCATTCTGTCATTGTTGAGATTGAATCCAAGTACTGCATTTTGGACTCTCTTGTTGACTCTGATGGCTACTCCATTTCTCCTAAGGGATTCCTGCCCACAGTAGTAGATACAATGGTCATCACAGGTAACTGAGGCTCAGGGAAATTATATTGTTAATAAGAACATTGTGAAGAAATTAAAATTTATTGTGCACCCTTTTAAATTATTCACAAGTGGAACCATATAGTATACTCTTAATTTTGGACATTTAGAAAACTGTATACTTTAAAAATGTGCAGTTCATTGTATGCAATTACATGTTAATGAATCAACTAAAAATTAAACATTTCTAGTGCTGCGTGGTTTAAGATAATATGTTAAGCACAAGTAGTTGAGTCACAGCTAAAATTGGTTGGAGATAGGAAGAAAGCAAAGTGTCAAAGTGTTTTATTTATATATTTTATATCACATATATCATACACATATGATATTTATATTATCCATTGACTTTTACTGATTTTGAAAGAAATTAGAGTGGAGAACATAATTCATTTAGAGCATAGGAAAGAATCACATTCTTAGGCCGCAGCAATGGAATTTTTTTCAAGCAGAAAAAGATACAATTACACCAAACAATCCTTCACCCCAGTGATAAACATCTTTACACACAGACAATGAAATGACATGCACCAATAAGTAAATGACACCAAAAAAAAAAGTTTGCATAGAAATAATCTGACAGAAATTTTTGCTACATCATACTTAAGTTCCCCTCTGACTCTAGGTTTTATAATGTCAAACTCTTACTGAAATTTTTGTTTCATGTACACACCAATTAGAGACATGTTTTTGATGCTGACTTTTGCCAGTGACTCATGTGGGTAAAGTGGACACTGAGCTACATAGAGAACAGTATACTGTGAGGGCATAAAACCAGATGAAGTACTATGAAACACACTATCTGTTAATGTCTACAATTTTTCAGAAAGAGCAATTACAGTGGTGATGTTTCAAGATATGATGAACCAAAATGTGATAAAATGTAGTTTCATATTTTACTCTTCTATGAAATTATGTAATAGGTTTGGGCACAGTTTTTTTCCATAAGCAAAATTCATGATTATTCTTTAGTAAAATGAAAGAAAAAATACTCAGTATAAAGTATTTCATTTCAGAAGAATTTATTCTTAAGAAATGGGTGAAGTCTCATGAGATAAATGGAAATTTACATATATGTCACACAAGAAGTTGAATCAATTTGAGAGAGTAGAAAAATGACCAAAACAACTTAGATAACAGAGAGAATTTAATAAATGATATTTTTAAAATTTTATAGATAAGTTTAAATCAAATAAATGGATATACCAGGCTATAAATTGAAGAAGCAATTACTATTATTACAATCTGAACAATGAATCACAATATCTGCCTATGAGGCTTTGAGTCCTGCTGTCATGGGCATTTCTTCAGTCCAAGGGCAAATGGGCCTATTAAAAAGTTTCCATCCCAAAGAATCTTTTCAGAGCCCTCTTTACATCTTTATTTCTCAGACTGTAGATGAAGGGGTTCAGCATGGGTGTGACCACAGTGTACATCACTGAGGCTATTGCACTTGCTTCTGAGCTGTGGGTATCAGCAGAGCTAAGGTACACTCCTAAACATGTAAAATAAAATAAGGAGACAACAGAGAGGTGAGATGCACAGGTGGAGAATGCTTTATACTGGCCCTGAGCAGATGAGATTCCACAGATAGAGGCCACTATCTTAGAGTAAGAGTAAATGATACCAGCCAGGGGAGCACCCCCTATAATTACAGATCCAAAATACAGCACTGCGTTATTGAGGAAAGAGTCAGAACAGGCAAGTTGGATCAGCTGTTGGATTTCACAAAAAAAGTGGTGGATTTCCAAGTCTGCGCAGAAGGACAATCGCAATATCATTAAGCTATGTAACAAGGAGTTCAGGACACTAATGATCCAGGAGACCAGAACCAGCCATCCACAGAGCTGGGTGTTCATGGTGACTGTGTAATGCAGGGGGTGGCAAATGGCCATGAAGCGGTCATAGGCCATCACAGTCAGGAGAATGTCATCTAATCCTGCAAAGAGAATGTAAAAATGCATCTGGACAATGCAGCCTTCATAAGTTATGACTTTGCTCTGTATCTGGACATTTTGCAGCATCTTTGGGATGGTGGTGGAGGTGAAGCAGATGTCTACCAAGGACAGGTTGGAGAGGAAGAAGTACATGGGGGTGTGGAGGTGGGGGTCTGAGCTGACGGCCAGGATGATGAGCAGGTTTCCAAATACAGTGATCAGGTACATGGAGAGGAAAAGCCCAAATATGAGGGGCTGCAGTTCTGGTACCTCTGAAAGTCCCACGAGAAGAAATTTTGAAATGTGTGTATTGTTCCCTGGTTCCATATGGTGAAGGCAACTCTTGGAAAAAAAGAGAGCAACGTGACTAATTTTCCCTGAAACTGGCATAACTCATGTAGCTGAAATACTATAATTTCTATTTTGCTTGCAGGAAACTGATGTTAATATATTGTTTATAGATATACCCTCTCTGAGGACGTATCCCACTTCACCTCTCACCAGATATCTTTATCACATTGTCAGCATACTTCCAAAGAGTTCATGTATTTTCAGTTTTAATGAGAAATTATTTCAGATATTTGAGAAATATTTTATATTGAGGGCCAACATGCTCCAAGCACATATAGGGAATAAGTAGAGGTGCTGAAAATCAAATTTCCCACAATCCAAGGATGGTGAAAGATGATATTCAAATAAATATATTTTATGTCAGAAGGTGAAAGATGTTTTGTTTTGAAGAAAACAAAAACAGATATAAAGGAGTGAGTAGGAGGGAAATTTATTAGGTACTGAGTGTTCGGGCAAGGCCTAAAAACAAGAGGCTATTTGAAGAGATGTTAAGAAAGAGACAGAAGGATACAGTATGACACCAGGAGTGTGTGCCTGGAAGAGGCAACAGCCACTGCAAAGGTCCTGAGCAAGACACTTGTTCCACATGTTCAAATGCAAACAAGGAAGCCAGAGGAATGAGCAGGAGGGGGAATGATTAGAGATGATGTCAGGGATGCTGAGTAACAAGGTGGCCTCTCTGTTACAACTGACACCTCAGTCCACAGAGAATTCCTCCTTCCATGTTGTTCTTTGCACTTTGTTAATTTTCTTGCAAACATGTCCTATGAATTATATTAGATGCCTTTCATAGTTCCATCTGTTGATTGAGTTCTGGCCTCTGTGAACTTCTTATGTCAACTTAATATATGAATCCAGGTGTCTCTGCTTTAAGAACTGCTCTCACTTCACAAGGCACAGGCACACCCCCCCTCCCCACAGCCTCCTGAATTACATCACTGGCATGAATTTCTCATCTGGAACCAACCTCCTTGGGCCATGGGTGGTTGAAACTCAAAGCTGGTCAGATCAGATTAACTTTCTCCTAAACAATGTTTTAATGGTGCCCAGAAATTCTAGTTCATAAGATTCTGAGAGGGTAATAAAGTTATGGTTCCTTTTAACTACAACCACTTTCTGCCCTGTGTTTAAAAAAATATAAAAAGTATGGGAGAGAGAGATAAAATGAAGAGAAAAGATCTAACAAGCTCAAATCATCCCTGAGACAATGGGACAAAGAAAAGCCTCCTTGGTTTGACAACATTTCAACTTTAGCTACATCTCCTTGATGCCCAGGAAAAATCAGAAAGAAACATCTCTTTTCCAAGGAGAGAAACAGTTATATCTAAATGATGTGAAAAACCAAAACCAGACAGATTTAATTTCCCAAAGAAAAATAAGTAAAGATAGTAAACTCACAATTCAAAAATAAAAACACACAAAATACGACAAGTTTCTGATGTGTTACGTGAAGCAGTACAAGATGTCTTTCCTGTGCTTTTCCATATGATCTGAACTTTTTCTGTGTGGTCTGATACTGAATGAGGCAAGCCCTGTCTCTTTTTTTCTTATGAGTCGTAATTTGTTTGCTACTGTTGGTCTTAATGTTTTCACTTTTTTAATTAATCCAATGGGCACACTTCAAGTCTAGTTCTGATCTTTGACCAACAGGCAAAGGCCTTTCCAGACCATACTCTATAAAGTCAGAGTAGGCCATGAAAATTCCTTCTTATTCTGGATAAATTTCTTTACATGATTTAAGCCTGAGGACTACATTTTATTTCAGTGTACTGTGACATTGTCACTATATTGCAAGATGCTTATCATCAGAGACTTAAATTGCCTTGTTCAATTCTTATTTTCCCAGGCCTATGACTATATTTGCATTTATTTAAAAAACACACTGAAGAAAAATACAAATTATGAAATGACAAAATATGGCTAAAATAGGAAACCATTTAAAAGGGTGATTTCACATAATTATATTAAAGAAAATGGAATGGAACAGCAAAAGCTGACTGAAACATGATATATATAATAGGAGTAATTAAGCACTTATGACATGAATTAATAATTAATTTAGAAAAGACCTTGACTCAAGAGAATATAGCATAGAATGATCCAGAAATTTCTGGCAAGTAGCAAATGTTTTGCTATTATTTGTCGAATGATAAAGAATTAGGTCCCTTTAGATATGAACACTATCCTATGGGATGGTTGCAACCTATTTGGTTGGAAAAGGCAGGATTGTTGAATAAAAGCTGGAGTAAATGGCCACCTATCTAGAAGGAAATTGAGTAGTTCCTTATCTGACACATCTTTTTAAAAGGGACTAAAGACCCCAGTGCAAAAGTGAGCAGTACTGTTTAGATGAATATATGAAAAACTACACTGGAACTACTTTTCCATTGATATTAGAAACACGGATAACTTTTAACTCAGGATTCCTCAGTCTCTGCACTATTGGACATTGTCTGCCAGATTCTTCTCTGGGGTGGGGTCTGTCCTATAAATTGCAAGATGTTTAGAAGCATCCTTGCCCACCACTTACCCATCATCAGTGTGACAGTGAATAATGTCTACAAATATTGTGTAAAGGCTCCTGGGGGACACAGTTATCCTTGGTTGAGAAAAATAATATTAAATTAAGAATTGCAAAGTACTTTTGTAGCAGTGATATAATAGTCATTTATTGATAAATAATATAATAGACCACAAAATGTCTGAGTCACACAGCCACACCATGCAATATTATACAGATATGGAAATAATGAACCGGCATTATACTGGTTGATTGGAAGCAAGTCCCTGAGGTATTACTGAGAAAGAAACAAAAGAGGGACAAATTGTAGAAAACATTAAACATAATAACAATTTGTCACTAAAATATAAAGACCATTTATCATGAATTCAGGATTGTATTGATCCATTTGTGTAAAAGTATAAAAGTATGTATAAGAACACATTTTAGAAAGAGATTTTTCAAAAACTAAGAACTTGTGGAACAAAACACATTGGTGAGAGTGCAGTTATGTTAAGTATATTATTTCCTGAGCAATATGCCATGTGCTAAGTAAGTAACTTCAGTCATGCCTGACTTCATGTGACTGTATAGACTGCAGTTTGCCAGTAGCCTCCATCTGTCCAAAGGATTCTCCAGGCAAGAAGAGTGGAGTGAGTTGCCATGCCCTCCTCCAGGGGATATTCGGAACGCAGAGATCGAACCTGCATCTCTTAATTCTCCTGCACTGGCAAATGGGTTCTTTACCATTAATACACCTGGGAAGCCCCTTCCTGAACAATAGGATGTAATAAAATTGAGTGAAAATCTACAACTAACTGATAAAAAGACACAAAAGAGTAAGCATTTAGCAATATTAACATGGATCTCTAATTCAAGATCAAATTGCCAAAGATTTGGAAGTGAAACAATATAACAGAAGAACATTTATGAAGTGAGGAAGCAGCAGTATCTAAGTTATAATTTTATCTTATATATAGACAGAGGAATTGAAATGTGCTTATATAATATAAGTCAAACGGTAAAGAATTATGATCAGAAGAGATGCAATTTTTAGGACAAAATTTAATCAGATGGCCGAAAGGAATAATAAGGAATAACTGATGAGAAACTCTTAATAGAAGTAAATATGTATGAGTTGTCTATCACACTAAGAATGCTAAAGAACTCTCACTTTCCTTTCCTGCTTACAGCAAGAGTTGACACATTTAGAATATTAAAGTGACAAATTATGACGGTAAGAAAAGTAGCAATAAAGAGCAATGAGCGGTATGTACTGTGCAGCATGGTGACTGTAGTTCATAACACTCTTTTTATCGTAACTGAAAATTGCATGAGAAATGCTGGGCTGGAAGAAGCACAAGCTGGAATCAAGATTGCCGGGAGAAATATCAATAACCTCAGATATGCAGATGACACCACCCTTATGGCAGAAAGTGAAGAAGAACTAAAAAGCCTCTTGATGAAAGTGAAAGAGGAGAGTGAAAAAGTTGGCTTAAAGCTTAACATTCAGAAAACTAAGATCATGGCATCTGGTCCCATCACCTCATGGGAAATAGATGGGGAGACAGTGGGAACAGTGTCAGACTTTATTTTTGTGGTGTCCAAAATCACTGCAGATGGTGACTGCAGCCATGAAATTAAAAGACGCTTACTCCTTGGAAGGAAAGTTATGACCAACCTAGATAGCATATTAAAAAGCAGAGACATTACTTTGCCAACAAAGGTCCATCTGGTCAAAGCTATAGTTTTTCCAGTGGTCATGTATGGATGTGAGAGTTGGGCAGTGAAGAAAGCTGAGTGCCAAAAAATTGATGCTTTTGAACTGTGGTGTTGGAGAAGACTTGAGAGTCCCTTGGACAGCAAGGAGATCCAACCAGTCCATCCTGAAGGAGATCAGTCCTGGGTGTTCATTGGAAGGACTGATGCTGAAGCTGAAACTCCAGTACTTTGGCCACCTCATGTGAAGAGTTGACTCATTGGAAAAGACCCTGATGCTTGGAGGGATTGGGGGCAGGAGGAGAAGGGGATGACAGAGGATGAGATGGCTCAATGGCATCACCGACTCGATGGGCATGAGTTTGAGTAGACTCCGGGAGTTGGTGATGGACAGGGAGGCCTGGTGTGCAGTGATTCATGAGGTCGCAAAGAGTCGTACATGCCTGAGCGACTGAACTGAACTGAAGAGACAGCATATCCTAAAATCTCCCCTCACAAGAAATAAATTGTAACTATATGTGGTGACAGATGTTAAGGAGATTTACTGTGGTGATCATTTTGCAGTATAAACAAGTATTAAATCATTATGCTGTGTACCTGTAACTCATATATTGTCATAGGTCAAATACCCAAATTCTTTTGGAAAAGCAATGAAGAAAATGTTGGCAGATGTGACCAACAGAATTTATCAGTTCTTATACAATGTCACAAATATATCTATGCATATATAAAAGAACTATATCACAAATTTAAAGTTTTTGTTAAAAAATAATCCTTCCTGTCAAAGAATGCAATTTTAAAAAGGAATAACAACACTCTGATATCACTATATAAAACAAAATAGTTACAGAGACATTTTTTTTAATAGAGAAACACTGCATGACTAACAAATCCACAGATCTATTTAGCCTCACAGATAATAAAATAGTTGGAAAGTAAACCTCCCTAGCATACATCTTTTTGTTTACATAACTAAGTTTTTTTTTGTTTTGTTTTCTAATGTGCACACAAGAGTGAGAGAAGATACTGTAATGTGTATGTTGCCTACACAGCTATTGAAAGTGTGTATTTGCAGACAGTCCTCAGTTTAGATCTTTCTCCTCTATGTGGAGGCACAGTCTAATATGCCCCATCTTACAATAAAATGAAATGCCCTCACCTCACTGACTGATCCTCTACAGTTAATACACTATTTGTCTACTCCTGTTAATTAACAAGAACTTTAGACTCATGTTCCACTTTCACTGGATGCAATTGATACCCTCCATTCATTCTTCTGTTGGACTTCACTGAAAGTGAAAGTTGCTCAGTCATGTCCGATTATTTGCGACCCCATGGACTATACAGTCCATGGAATTCTCCAGGTCAGGACATTGGAGTGGGTGGCCTTTCCCTAGCATGATTTAACTGTCAACATTGACATTCTCGTTTTCAAGTGCAGTGTTCCTCTTTCAGCATCATAAAGAAATACATTTTCAGGAAACCCAGCAAACAACCATGGTGACCTCTGCCTCTGGGATATGCTAGATTAGCCCTTGGGTGACCTCTGGTACCTTCCTGGTTTCCATCCTCTCTGATCCTCTCCTGCAGTGTCTGTGGAGCGCTCAGACTCACCTATTTGGGAACTCTGTGAGGGAGGCTTCCTTGTGAAAGTCAAAATTCACCCCTAAGTAGCTGATGATGCAGATCCACGCTCTGTCTCCTGACAAGACAGCAATATGAGATCAGGCATTGTTCTCTCAGCCATATGTAGGATTGCAAAAGCAACAACTACATCCTGTCCAACCAAAGAGGCACAGGCTGAGGGACTGCAGCAGAGGAGATATTTACATCTCCCATGTCAGCTCATTAGACATGTTTTCCCTTTGTTATTCCAACCTCTAAGTACGTGATTTCCCTTGGAGAAGTGCTCTGAACAGAATGTATTTTTTTCTGCTGATTCTCTGTTCCTAAGAGACTCCATTATAAGACAGATAAATTCAGCTTCCTCACTTCTTCACCTTTACTTCTCCGGCTTCCAAAGCTCTAAGACTCCCAGCACCTCATCACATCCCTGAGTTCAAGTTTTCTGAAAAGTATAATATTGACAATTGTTCTTGACTAGGTCCTTTGGGTCTTCAATGCTTTGATCTATTGTGGGAACACAACCCAAGAAATCTCTGAATATGACTATTTTGCCCTTTTCAAAACAGGGGATAACTTTGCTCCTTTAATATAAAACTTGGTTTCAAGCAAGTTTTGCAAAACCTAAAGAGATTTCCTTCTTACATCAGAAATGTTTCATTACAAAGAAATTAAAACTTATTGTGCACCCTTTTAAATCATATGCAAATGGAACTACATAATATACTGCTAATTTTTAAAATTCAGAAAGTTGAATACTTTAAAAATGTACAGCTTATTATATGGAATTATGCTCTAATTAGCTAAGAGTTAAAACTTCCTGGCAGTACATTGTGGAGGGAAGTATGTTAAGCACAGGTGGTTGTGTCATACCTAAAATTGATGGGAGATAGCTCCTCTAATTAGGAATAAAGTGAAGTGACACATGTGAACTAGGAACAGGAAAATTCAAATAAAGCAATTAACATTTGAGAAACCTAGTGATTTCCCTATAAACGAAAGACTGACCTAATATATAAAAGGAAGAAATTGGCATAAAGTGGTCCAAGACAGAAGAGCACTACACTGCACACCACACCATGGACGATCCTTTAAAACAGAAAACAGTCTGCCAGCTGACAGCAGGCCCAAGAGGAGACAATCAGAACTCAGATCAGCTGCCCGTCATAGAAACCATCTGACAAATCTTCATTATATTAAGCCATTTGCTTTTAGGATGACTTGCTATGTAGCAACAGGTAAAAGAAACAGTAATCAAAATGAACAGAACTGGGGGGAGTTATAATAATATGCTTCTTTTTTCTAGACAACCGTTGTGATGTTTGAATAACATTATGATGACTATCATTCAAGTTTATGTCAACTTTATAAAAAAGGGATTCTGTTTAGGGTTCTGTGTAGGTAAGCAAGAAAGGTTAAAAGGATATGCCTGTTTGAGGAGAATTCTATCAAACAGTTAGATGAGAGCTAATGCCTATCCTTCTAAACCTCTTTCAAGAAATTGCAGAGGAGGAATGCTTCCAAGCTCATTCTACAAGGCCACCACCTCATAGAATGGTATCACCCTGATACGAAAACTAGACAAAGACAACACACACACACACACACACACACACACACACACACACACACAAACTATAGGACAATATCACTGAGGAATCTAGATGCAAAAATCCTCAACAAAAGTTTAGCAAACTGAATTCAGCAACACATCAAAAAGCTCATACACCATAATCAAGTTGGGTTTATCCCAGGGATGCAAGGATTCTTCAATATATGGAAATCAATCAATGTGATACCCCATATTAACAAATTGAAAGATAAAATGCATATGATCATCTCAAAAGATGCAGAAAAAAAAAACCTTTGACAAAATTAAGCACTCATTTATGATTAAAATTCTTCAAAAAACAAGCATAGAAGGAACCCAACTCAACATAGTAAAGGCCATATATGATAAGCCTACAGTAAACATTATTATCAATGGTGAAAAAATGAAAGCATTCCCCCTAAGATCAGGAACAAGACAAGGGTGTCTACTTTCACCACTATCATTCACATAGTTCTGGAAGTCCTAGCTACAGCTAGGGAAGAAAAAGAAGAAGAATTGACATAAAGTGGTCCAAGAAAAATAAAACAAGGAAGAAAGGGAAGAAAAAAATAATAGGAATCCAGATCAGAAAAGAAGTAAAGCTCTCACTATTTGCCGATAACATGATACTGTACATAGAAAACCTTAAATATTGTATCAAACTTACTAGAGCTAATCAGTGAATTTAGAAAAGTCTCAAGATACAAAATCAATACATAGAAATCACTTGCATTTCTATATACTAACAATGAAAAAGCAGAAAGAGCAATTAAGGAATCAATCCCATTCACCATTGCAACAAAAAGAATTAAATATCTAGTAATAAACTTACCTAAGGAAACAAAAGAACTGTACACAGAAAATTATAAGATACTAAAGAAACAAATCAAAGATGACATAAACAGATGAGCGATATTCCACATTCCTATGTAGGAAGACTCAATATTGTGAAAATGAATATACTACCAAGTGCAATCTACAGATTTAATGCAATCCCTATCAAATTACCAATGGCATTTATCACAAAACTAGAACAAAAAAAATTCACAATTCATATGGAAACACAGAAGAACCTGAATAGCCAAAGCAGTCTTGAGAAAGAAGAATGGAGCTGGAGAAATCAAGCTACCTGACTTCAGGTTATACTACAAATCTACAGTTATCAAGACAGCATGGTCCTGGCACAAAAACAGAAATATAGACCAATGGAACAAGATATAAAACCCAGAAATAAACCCATGCACCCATGGGTACCTTATCTTTGACAAAAGAGGCAAGAACATACAATGGGGCAAAGACAGCCTCTTCAATAAATGGTTCTGGGAAAACTGGAAAGCTACTTGTAAAATAAAGAAATTAGAACACTTCCTAACACCATACAAAAAGATAAATTCAAAATGGATTAAAAACCTAAATGTAAGACTAGAAGCTATAAAACTCTTAGAGGAAAACATATGCAGAACACTCTGACATAAATCAAAGCAAGATAATCCATGAGCCACCTCCTAGAGTAACAGAAATAAAAGCAAAAGTAAATAAGTGGAATCTGATTAAACTTAAAAGCTTTTGCACAACAAAGGAAACTATAAGCAAGGTGAAAAGACAGCACTCATAATGGGAGAAAATAATAGCAAATGAAACAACTGACAAAGGATTAATTTCTAAAATATACAAGCAGCTCATACCACTCAATACCAGAAAAACAAACAACCCAATCAAAAGGTGGGGAAAAGACCTAAACAGACATTTCTCCAGAGAAGACATACAGATGGCTACAAACACATGAAAAGATGCTCAACATCGCTCATTATTCAGTTCAGTTCAGTTCAGTTCAGTTGCTCAGTCGTGTCTGACTCTTTGTGACCTCATGGACTGCAGCATGCCAGGCCTCCCTGTCCACCACCAACTCTTGGAGCTTACTCAAACTCATGTCCATTGAGTCAGTGATGCCATCCAACCATATCATCCTCTGTCATCCCCTTCTCCTCTCGCCTTCAATCTCTCCCAGCATCAGGGTCTTTTCAAATGAGTCAGCTCTTCGCATCAGGTGGCCAAAGTATTGGAGTTTCACCTTCAACATCAGTCCTTCCAATGAACACCCAGAACTAATTTCCTCTAGGATGGACTGGTTGGATCTCCTTGCAGTCCAAGGGACTCTCAAGAGTCTTCTCCAACACCACAGTTCAAAAGCATCAATTTTTCGGTGCTCAGCTCTCTTTATAGTCCAACTCTCACATCCATACATGTCTACTGGAAAAAACATAGCTTTGACTAGAAGGACCTTTTGGCAAAGTAATGTCTCTGCTTTTTAATATGCTGTCTAGGTTGGTCATAACATTTCTTCCAAGGAGTAAGCATCCTTTCATTTCATGGCTGCAGTCACCATCTGCAGTGATTTTGGAGCCCCAAAACTAAAGTCTGTGACTATGCCGCTCATTATTAGAGAAATGCAAGTGAAAATCGCAATGAGATATCACTTCACACAGGTCAGAATGGTCCTCATCAAAAAGTCAACAAACAATAAATGCTGGAAAGGGTGTGGAGAAAAGGGAACACTCTCGCACTGTTGGTGAGAATGTAAATTTATACAGCCACTTTGGAAGATGGTATGGAGTTTGGAGTTTTTCCTTAAAAAACTATGAAAAAAACCACCATATGACCCAGCAATACCACTCCTAGGCATATACCCTGAGGAAACCAAAATTGAAAGAGACACATGTATCCCATTGTTCATTGTAGTGCTATTTACGATAACTGAAACATGGACGCAACCTAGATGTCCATCGACAGATGAATGGATAAAGAAGTTGTGGTATATATACACAGTGGAATATTACCTAGCCATTCAAAGGAATGCATTTGAGTCAGTTCTAATGAGATGGATGAACCTAGCACCTATTATACAGAGTGAAGTGAGTCAGAAAGAGAAAGATAAATACCATATTCTAACACATATATATGGAATCTACAAAAATGGTACTGAAGAATTTATTTAAGGGCAACAACAGAGAAACAGACATAGAGAATAGACTTATGGACATGGGGAGAGGGGAGGGGAGGATGAGATGTATGGAAAGAGTAACATGGAAGCTTACATTACCATGTGTAAGATAGATAGCCAACAGGAATTTGCTGTATGGCTCAGGAAACTCAAACAGGGCCACTGGATCAACCTAGAGGGGTGGGATGGGGAGGGAGACGGGAAGGAGGTTCAAAGGGAGGGGGTATGTGCATGCGTATGGCTGATTCATGCTGAGGTTTGACAGAAAACAACAAGATTCTGTAAAGCAATTATCCTTCAATAAAAACACATTAATTAAAAAAAAAGAGAAAAAAGGATATGCCTATTTATAAAACCTATACCTTTATCACAGGACTAGATGGGAATTTAAGCTCTCTAGTGAACCAAGATTTGGAGATATATATATATATCTATACCTATATATATCTATATATATAGATATATAATGTATGTCATATAAATGATATTCATATCATTCATTCACTGTTCCTTTATTGGTTATGACAGAACTGGAATGGGGGAAATATTTCATTTAGAGCATTGGAAGGAACCATATATTTTAGGCACAAGGGAAGTTTTGAAGCAGAAAGATATATTTATGCCAAATAATCCTTCACCCCAACAATAAACCCTTTTACATACAGACACTAAACCACAGACCTCCATAATTAAATGGACACTATGAAAAAATACTTTGCATAGGAATAATCTGACACAAATTTCTGTTGCATCATACTTAGGGTCCTGTCTGACTCTAGGTCTTATTATGGCAAGCTCTGTATTGAAATTACTGTTTGATGTAGATGCCAATCAGAGATGTGCATCTGATGCTCCTCTTTCTCAGCAACTCCTGTAGAGAATGTGACACTGAGCTAAATAGAGAATAGTACCCTGAGGGGTGTGAAATCAGATGACCAGTTATGAAACATACATCTGTTCGTGTCTACATTTCCAGAAAGAGAAATTATGGTAGTGATGTTCCAAGGTATGATGAATTAAAAAGTAACAAATTGTACTTTCATATTTTATTCTCCTATGAAGTTATATAATTGGTTTGGTCACCGAGTTAGATTTTTCATAGAAGTAGCACAAACTATGATCATTCTTTTAATAAAATGAAAAAGAGTTTACTCAGTACAAAGCATTTCATTTCAAAAAACAATTATTCTTAAGAAATTGTGAATGCTCATGAGATAAATGGGAATTTACATATGTTTCACACAAGGTTTGAACCAATTTGAGAGAGCAGAAAAATAACAAAAGAAAAAACTTAGATGACGGAGAAGAGAAACGTTAATAAAGGATGTTTTTCAAATTGTACATAGAAGTGAAATCAAAGAAATGGAAATACCAGGAAATAAAATGAAGAAGCAGTTGCTATTACCATAATCTAAACAAAGAATCTCACTGTCTGACTCTGAGGCTTTAAGCCCTGCTATCATTCTTCAGCCCGAGGTAAATGGACCTTTTCTAAAAGTTTCCATCCCAAAGAATCTTTTTAGAGCCCTCTTTATGTCTTTGTTTCTCAGACTATAGATGAAGGGGTTCAGCATGGGTGTGACCATGGTGTACATCACCGATGCTATAGCACTTGTATGTGAGCGGTAGGTAGCAGTGAAGCTAAGATACACTCCTAAGGCCGAGCAATAAAATAAGGAGACAACCGAGAGGTGAGATGCACAGGTAGAGAATGCTTTATACTGCCCCTGAGCAGATGAGATTCCACGGATAGAGGACACTATCTTAGAGTAAGTGTAAAGGATACCAGCCAGGGGAACACCCCCTATAATTACAGATCCAAAATACACCGCCATGTTATTGAGAAAGGGGTCAGAACAGGCCAGTTGGATGAGCCATGTGATTTCACAGAAAAAGTGATGGATTTCCAAGTCTGAACAGAAAGACAATGGCAAAATCATTAAACTCTGCAACAAGGAATACATAGAACTCAACACCCAGGATACCAGCACCAGCACTCCACAGACCCAGGGGCTCATGATGACCGTGTACTGCAGCGGGTGGCAGATGGCCACATACCGGTCATAGGCCATCACAGTCAGGAGGAAGTTATCTAATCCTGCAAAGAGTAAGTAAAAATACACCTGCACAATGCAGCCTTCATAGGTGATGACTTTCCTCTGTGTCTGGGTGTTTTGGAGCATCTTTGGGATGGTGGTGGAGGTGAAGCAGATGTCTACAAAGGACAGGTTGGAGAGGAAGAAGTACATGGGGGTGTGGAGGTGGCATTCTGCGCTGACGGCCAGGATGATGAGCAGGTTTCCAAACACAGTGATCAGGTACATGGAGAGGAAAAGCCCAAAGATGAGGGGCTGCAATTCTGGTCCCTCTGAAAGTCCCAGAAGAAGAAATTCTGGGATTTGTGTATTGTTCCCTGGCTCCATGTGATGAAGCTGCCTATTGGGAAAAAAGAAAATAGCATGAAGAATTTTCACCCAAACAGACACAACTCACATCACTGAAATACTATAATTTCAATTTTGTTGGCATGAAATTGATATTAATATGTTGTATATAGATAAATTCTCCATGAAGTTATACCCCATTTCACCTCTGAATAAAACTTTTTGTCCCATTCTCTGTATATTTCCAAAGGGTTCATGTATTTACATTTTTAATGAGAAATTCTTTCATGCATTTGAGAAAAATATTGATAACAAACATGTTTCAAGCCATACAGATAATAAATAGAGGTGCTTAAACAAATATCTCACAATCCAAGGATGATGAAAGATGATATCCAAATAAATATATAATATGTTAGAAAGTGACAGGTGTTATGAAGAAAACAAAAACATATATAAAGGAGAGAGTAGTCAGTGGCATTATTTTATACCAAGTTGCCAGGGCTGCAAATAAGGGGTTATTTGAAGAGATGTCCAGGAAGAGAGAGAAGTACCTGGTGAGATACCAGGAGAAGTGTGTGCCTGGCAGAGGGAGCTGCCACTGCAAAAGACCTGAGGAGGATGCTGGATCGACATGTTCAAAGGCAAATGAGAAAGCCAGCGGGGCAGAGGGATAAACAAGATGGGGAGTGATGAGAGATGGTGTCAGGGATGCTGAGGAGCAAGTTGGCCTCCCAGACAGAGCTGACACTTTAGTCCACAGAGAATCCCTCCTTTCACGGTGTTCCCAGCACTTTCTGGATTTAGTTGCAAAGGCTTCCTGTGAATTAAAGCAGATCCTCATCTCAGTACCATCTTTGATTGAGTTCTGACTTCTGTCACCTTATTATATCACCTTAATGTATGAGTCCAAGTGCCTGGGCTCTAAGACCTGCTCTCACTCCACAAGGCACAGACACACCATGGCTCCTAGGCTGTGTTTCTGTCATGAATTTCTCAACCAGACTCACCTCCTTAGGCCAGGGGTGGTAACCACTCGAGCTAGTCAGATCAGATTAATTTTCTCCCGAAAAATGTTTAAATGACACCCATAAATTCCAAATCATAAACTTCTGATGGAATAATAACATTGGGATTCCTTTTAGCTACAGCCACTTTCTGCCCTGTATTTAAAGAAACATAATATATGAGGGAGAAATAAAATGAAGGAAAAATATCTAACAAGCTCAAATCATCCCTGAAACAATTTGATGAAGAGAAGCTTCCTTGGATTAGCAACCTTCCAACTTCACCAATACCTCTTTGATGCCCATGAAAAACCAGAAAGAAACATCTTACTTCCAAGGACAGAGGCAGTGATACATATATGATGTGAAAAACCATACAGATTTAATACCCCAAGAGAAAAATAAGTAAAGGTTGTAAACTCAACAATTCAAAAATAAAAACATAGAAAATGTGACAAAAGTTATGTATGTGTTATATGAGACAGTAGAAGATGTCTTTCCTGTCCTTTTCTATATAATTTGATCTTTTTTTGTGTGTTCTGATACTGAATGAGGCAAGCCCTATCTCTGGTTTCTTATAGATCATAATTTGTTTATTACTCTTGGGCATAATGTTTTCACTTTTTTAATTAATCCAATGAGCACACTTCAATTCTAGTTCTGGTCTTTTTCCAGCAGGCAAACACCTTTCCAGACCATACTCTAAAAACCTTGAGCAGGTCATGAAATTCCTCCTCTTATTCTGAATAAATTTCTTTACGTGATTTAAACCTGAGGAAACTATATTTCAGTGTACTGTGACATTGTCACTATATTGCAAGATACTAATCATCAAAGACTTAAATTGCCTTGTTCAATTCTTATTTTCTCAAAGGTCTGTGAATATATTTGCATTTTTTTAAAAAACACACTTAAGAAAATGAGAAATTCTGAAATGACAAAATATGGCTAAAATATGAAACCAGTTAAAAGGATGATTTCTTATATTTGTATTAAAGAAAACTGAATGGAACAACAAAAATTGACTGAAACTTGATATATACTAGGGGTGAAAGTGTAGTTGTTCTGTCGTGTCTGGCTCTTTGCGACCCCATGGACTGTAGCCTACCACGCTCCTTCATCCATGGGATTTTCCAGGCAAGAATATTGGAATGGGTTGCCATTTCCTTCTCCAGGAATCGTCCCTTCCCAGGAGGGAATTGAACCCAGGTCTCCTGCACTGTAGGCAGATACTTTACCGTATGAGGCACCAGGGAATTAATAGGGGTAATTAAACATTTATGACATGAATTAATAATTAATTTAGAAAAGACTTCAACTCAAGAGAATATAACATACAATGACCCAGAAATTTCTGGCAAATAGCAGATGCTTTGGTATAATGTGTTGAATGATTAAGAATCAGGTCCCTTTAGACATGAACACTATCCTGTGGGATGGTTGTATCCAATTTGGTTAGAAAAGGCAGGATTGTTGAATTTAGCTGGACTAAATGGTCATCTGTCCAGAAGGAAATTAAGTTGTTCCTTATCTGACACATCCTTTTAAAAGGGACTAAAGACCCCAGTGTAAAATTAGGCAGTCCACTTCAGCCAAATATATAAAAAACTACATCAGAACTGCATTTCTACTGATATCAGAAACACGGATAGTTTTAAAATCTGGATTCCTCAGTCTCTGCACAAGTGGACATTCTCTGCCAGATCGTTCTCTGGGGTGGGGTCTGCCCTGTAAATTGCAGTATGTTTAGAAATATCCTTGCCCACTACTTACCACTCATCAGTGTGACAGCAAATAATGTCTATGATTATTGCTTAAAGGACCCTGGGGGAAACAATTACCGTTGGTGGAGAAACACAGTATTAAATTAAGAATTTCAAAATACTTTTGCAGCAGTGATATAATAGTCACCTGTTGATAAATAATATTATAGGCCACCAAATCTGTGAGTTATACAGCCACACCATGCAATATTATACAGATATTAAAATAATGAACCACCATTACACTGGTTGATTGGAACCAAGTCCCTGAGGTATTATTGAGAAAGAAACAAAAGAGGGACAAATTGCGGAAAACATTAAACATAATGACGATTTGCCACTAAAATATAAAAACCACTTATAATGTATTCAGGATTGTATTGATGCATTTGTGTAAAAGTATATATGTATAAGAACACATTTTAGAAAGAGATTTTTCAAAACTTAAGAACTTATGGAACAAAATATATCGGTGAGAGTGCAATTATATTAAGGGTACTGTTTCCTGGGCAATGTGCTATATGCAAAATCACTTCAGTCATGTCTGACTGCGTGCAACCCTATAGACTGTAGCCTGCCAGGAGCCTCCATCTGTCCATGGGATTCTCCAGGCAAGAAGACTGGAGTGTGTTGTCATGCCCTCCCCCAGGGTATCTTCGCAATCTAGAGATCAAAACTGTATCTCTCTTTTCTTTTTTTTTAATTAATTGGAGGCTAATTAATTTACAGTATTGTAATGGTTTTTGCCATACATTGACATGAGTCAGCCATGGATTTTCATGTGTTCCCCATCCCAATCCCCCCTGCCGCCTCCCTTCCCATCTGATCTCTTAATTCTCCTACTTTGGCAGACAGATTCTTTACCACTAGCACCACAATAATAAATTGAATAATAAAATTGAATGAAAATTTACAACTAACTGATAAGAAGACACAATAGAGTAAAAATGAACAATATTAACATGGATCACTAATTCAAAATCAAATTGCCAAAGATTTGGAAGTGAAACAATATAACAAAAGAACATTTGCAATGTGAGGAAGGAGCGGTATCTAAGTTATAATTTTATCTTATATGTAGAGAGAGGAAGTCAAATATGGCTATAGAATGTAAGTCAAATAGTAAAGAATTATGGTCAGAGGTGATGCAGCTTTTAAGAAAAGATTTAATCAGAAGGCCAAAAGGAATAAAAATGAAAACAGATGAGAAACTCTTAATAGAAATAAATATGTATAAGAAATTATCTATCAGCACTAAGGGTGTTAAAGACCCCCACTTTCCTTTCTTGCTTACATCAAGATTTGACACATTAAGAGTATTAAAGTGACAACTAAAGTATTATGGTGAGAAAAATAACAATAAAGAGCAATGAGCTGTATGCACTAGGCAGCATGGTGACTATAGTCCATAACACATTTTTTAGAATAATTTTAAGTTGCTAAGAGACAGTATGTCCTAAAAGTTCTCCCCACAAGAAATAAATTGTAACTATGTGTGGTAACATGTTAAGGAGATTAGCTGTGGTGATCATTTAGCAGTATAAACAAATATTGAAGCATTATGCTGTGCACCTGTAACTCATATATTGTCAAAGATCAGTTATACCCAAATTCTTTTGGAAAAGCAATGGAGAGAATGTTGGCAGATTTGACCAACAAAATTTATCAATTCTTATACAATCCCACAAATAAATCTATGCATATACAAAGAGCTAAATCACAAATGTAAATTTTTTTGTTAAAAAATAGTCCTTCCTATCAAAGAATGCAATTTTAAAAAGGAATAACAGCACTCTGATGCCACTATGTAAAACAAAATTGTCATAGAGACATTTTTTAAATAGAGAAACACTGCATGACTAACAAATCCACAGATCTATTTAGCCTCACAGATAATAAAACAGTTGGAAAGTAAACCTCCCTAGCATACATCTTTTCACTTATATAACTAAGTTTAATTTTTCTCTTAAGTGAACACAAGAGTGAGAGAAGATACTATAATGTGTATCTTGCCTACACAGCTATTGAAAGTGTGTATTTGCAAACAGTCCTCAGTTTAGATCTTTCTCTTCTATGTGGAGGCACAGTCTAACATGCCCCATCTTACAATGAAATGAAATGCCCTCACCTCACTATTGGACCCTCTACAGTTAATACCCTATATGTCTATTCCTGTTAATTAACAAGAACCTTAGACTCATGTTCCAATTTTACTGGATGCAGTTTGCCCCTCCTATTTGTTCTTCTGTGGGGCTTCCACTAGCATGATTTAATTGTCAACACTGACAATCTCATTTTTGAGTTCACTGTTACTTTTCAACATCATAAATAAATACATCTTCAGGAAACCCAGCAAGCAGCCACGGTGACCTCTGCCTCTGGGCTATGCTAGATTGGTCCTCAGATGACCTCAGGTACATTCCTGGTTTCCATCCTTCTGATCCTCTCCTGCAGTGTCTGTGGAGCTCTCAGACTCACCTGTTTGGGAGGTTGGTCTCACTTTGTCTGGGAGGTTTCCCTGTGAAAGTCAAACTTCCCCCTTAAGTAGCTGGTGATGCAGACCCATGTTCTGTCTCTGCACAGGACAGCTAAGAGATCAAGCATTGGTCTCCCATTCAGATGTAGGACCACAAAAGCAATGAACACATACTGCCCAAGCAAAATGGATCAGGCCAAGGGACTGCAGCAGAGGAGATATTTACATCCTCCATGTCAGCTCATTAAACACATTTTCCCTTTGTTACCCCAACATTTAAGCTCGTTATTTCCCTTGATGACACTGGTCTGGACAGAATGCAATTTTTCTTCTGATTCTTTGTTCCTAAGAGACTCCATTACAAGTTAGGTAAATTCAGTTTCCTCACTCCTTTGCCTTTACCTCTCCTGCTTCCAAAGCTCTAAGGCTCCTGGCACCTCATCACATCCCTGAGTTCAAGTTTTCTCAAAAGTATAATATTGACAATTGGTCTTGACTAGGTCCTTTGGGTCTTCAATGATCTGATCTGTTGCAGGAACGCAACCCAAGAAATCTCTGAATATGACCATTACCCTTTTCAAAACAGGGGATAACTTTGCTCCTTTAAAATAAAACTTGGGTATTATAATCCTTGGTTACACGCAAGTTTTGTAAAGCCTAAATTGACTTCCTACTTACAGCAGAAATTAAACAGCTCACTTGCCAATGCAGGAAATGTAAGAGACACAGGTTGGATCCCTGGATCAGGAAGATCCCCTGGAGAAGGCCATGGCAATCCACTCCAGTGTTCTTTCCTGCAGAATCCCGTGGATAGAGAAGCCTGGCAGGCTACAGTCCATGGGGCCGCAAAGAGTCGGACAAGACTGCAGTGACTTAGCACAGAACAGCATACATACTGCTCCTAGGAGTTGAGTTTAACCCTTTGGAGTCAATCAGTGAGCTTCCGTTATATAACATCATTTTATGTTACACTCTGATTTTTAATAGGAGAAAATTTTAGTCATTCTGGAGAGATTTCGCCCCCATAGCTGGTAGAGAGAATTTCACTTTGTCTAAATGTGGATCTGACTCTGAGGCCTTTGGAATTTAAGATAGGAAAAGTAAGTCATTATTAAAATTCAGGTCACACATTCTACCTTAATCTGTGTATTAACATTTCTACATTTTCTTTAATTTATGTTCATTCAAGTGTTTATTTTTTTACTTCTATCCTTCCAACTTTCTCTCATGTTTTCTTTCAGTACAATGGATGGAATTACAAATGCAGCAGTGCATTTAAATCTATGTGTGTTTATTTCAGAGAAAGTGTATACAGATACAGACACATATACATATTCCTAAACTTGAACAATGTTTGGGGACTCAGAGAAGTATTTACATACATTTTATGGCTTCATCACAACCTCCAAGTAAAGTTAGGATTGATCATCTCACATTTCCTTCTGAAAGATAAAACTTAGGCTCAGGGCAATTTCATTATTAACAATAACATTACAAAGAAATTAAAATTTATTGTGGACCTTTTAAAATTATACACAAATGGAACCATGTAGTATATTGCTGGTTTTTGAAATTTATAAAATTGTGTGTTTTAAAAATGTGTAGTTTATTATATTTAATTACACTCTAATGAATTAGTTAAGAATTAAAACTTTCTGTTTGCACATTGTTAAGGGTAGTATGTTCAGTTCAGTTCAGTCACTCAGTCATGTCCGATTCTTTGCAACCCCATGGACTGCAGCATGCCAGGCCTCCCTGTCCATCACCAACTCCTGGACTTTACTCAAACTCATGTCCATTGAGTCGGTGATGCCATCCAACCATCTCATCCTCTGTCATCCCCTTCTCCTCCTGCCTTCAATCTTTTCCAGCATCAGGGTCTTTTCCAAGGGTAGTATATTAATCACACTAATACTGGTGAAAGATAGCTCCTCTAACTGGGAAGAAAGCAAAGTGGCATATATGGATTTAGGAACAGTGAAATTTAAATATAGCATTTAACATTTGAGAAATAAAGGTTTGGTGTTTTTTGTTGTTGTTGTTTGTTTGTTTTTCTTATTAACTAAAAGACTGTTGTTCAATCTCTAAGTCATGTCTGACTCTTTGCAACCCCATGCATGCAGCATGCCAGTCTTCCCTGTCCTTCACCATCTCCCAGAGCTAGCTCAAATTCATGTCCATTGAGTCAATGATGCAATCCAACCATCTCATCCTCTGCCACCTCCTTCTCCTTTTACCTTCAAACTTTCCCAACTTCAGGGTCTTTTCCAGTGAGTCAGTTCTTCGCATCAGGTGGCCAACATATTGGCACTTCAGCTTCAGCATCAGTTCTTCCAATGAATATTCAGGGTTGATCTCCTGTAGGGTTGACAAGTTTGATTTCCTTGCAGACCAAGGGACTCTCAACAGTTTTCTCCAACACCACAGTTGGAAAGCATCAATTCTTTGATGCTCAGCCTTCTTTATGGCCCAACTCTCATGCAGTCACCATCCTCAATAAACTAAAGACTAACTTACTTACATAAAAGGAAAAAAATTGACATCAAGTGGTTCAAGACAGAAGACCACTACAGCTGAACACACCATTGTGGAGGAGCCTTTAAAACACAAAATAGAGTCTGACAGCTGACAGTGGATCCATGAGGAAATAATCATAACTCAGATCAACTCTCAATCATAGAAACTCATTATGTAAAAAATTCATTATACTAAATCATTTGCTTTTAGGATGACTTGTTATGTAGAAACAGCTAACTGATATACACTAATCCAAGTGAACAGAACTGAGAGAATTATAATAATGTGTTGCTTTATTTCTAGGCAATTGTTATGATATCTAAATAGCATTCAAGACATCTCTATTATTCAAGTTTATGTCATACAATTTTATTAAAAAAGGATTCCATTTAGTTTTCCTTGTAGGTCAGCAAGAAAGGTTAAAAAGATATGCCTATTTGTGAGAAACGTATACCTTTATCACAGGAAAGTGAAAATGTGAAAGCCGCTCAGTCTGACTCTGTGACACCATGGACTGTACAATCCATGGAATTCTCCAGACCAGAATGCTGGAGTGGTAGCCTTTCCCTTCTCCAGGGGATCTTCCCAACCCAGGTCTCCCACTTTGCAGGTGGATTCTTTACCAGCTGAGCCATAAAGGAAGCCCAAGAACACTGGAGTGGGTAGCCTGTCCCTTCTACAGTGAGTCTTCCTGACCCAGGAATCAAACTGGGGTCTCCTGCATTGTGGGCAGATTCTTTACCAAATTAGCTATCAGGAAAGCCCATTTATCACAGGACTAGAAGGGAATTTAAGGTCTAATGAGCCATAATGTGGATATATATATAATATTACACATATCGTGCATATCATATAAATATGATATTTAAATTATTCATTCATTCTTTCATTGATTATAGCAGAAATGAAATCGGGGAAATATTTCATCTAGATCAATGGAAGGAGCAATTATTTGTAGGCAACAATGGAAGTTTTCAAGCAGAAGGATATAATTATTCCAAAAACTCCTTCACCCCAACAATAAACCCCTTTACACACAGATACTAAATCACATATGTCAATATGTAAATGGACACCATGAAAAAATCATTTGCAAAGATATAATCTGACACAACTTTTTGTTGCATCATACTTAAGGTCTCTCTGACTCTAGGGCTTATTATGTCAAAGTCCTTATTGAAATTTCTGTTTCACATAGATGTCAGTTAGAGACATACATTTGATGATCAGCTTTACCAGTAACTCCTATAGAGAATGTAGACACTAGGTTAAATAGAAGATTGTACCCTGGGGGGAGGAGCTAAAATGGCAGAGGAATAGGATGGGGAGACCACTTTCTCCCCTACAAATTCATCAAAAGAACATTTGAATGCTGAACAAACCACGAAACAACTTCTGATTGCTAGCAGAGGACATCAGGCGCCCAGAAAAGCAGCCCATTGTCTTTGAAAGGAGGTAGGACAAAATATAAAAGATAAAAAGAGAGACAAAAGAGCTAGGGATGGAGACCTGTCCCGGGAAGGGAGTCGTAATAGAGGAAGTTTTCAAACACCAGGAAACCCTCTCAAGGGCGGGTCTGGGGGAAGTTTGTGAATCTGGGAGGGCAACCTAACTGGGAGGAAAAATAAATAAAACCCACAGATTACTTGCCTGAAAGCAACTCCCAGCAGAAAATTACCCCAGACACTCGCATCCGCCACCAGCAAGTGGGGGCTGAATGGAGATGAGCAGGCGGCATTGCTCAGGAACAAAGGAAGGCCTGAGCAATTCCAGAAAAGAGCTAGCGGGTGGCAGACTGTCCCATCCCCTGCTGGAGGCAGGAGGCAGGGGGGAGTGGAAAGGGGCAAACTCTGCCCCAGAGATGGCATCCCCTACCAAACTGCAAACAGGCTTCCAATTTCTAACCAAAGACTTCCTGAGATTCTGGATGGTTGACATCCGCCGGGAGGGTCGAGGCTAGAGACCAGCTCCCCAGAACAGACACAAGGCGCACCAGACCAGCGCGCAAGGAAACTGAGGCTGGGACCGCGGAGGGGATAAGGTGCATCGCACCCGGGGAGAGTGCTCCTCCGCTGCCTGAACTGTTTGGGCCTGGGAAGGCGAAAAACGCAGGCCCAACCGAGTCTGCGCTTTTGTGGAGTACCCGAAAACTGGAACCACATGCAACTCAGGGCCCGTTCCCTAAAGAGCAGCCTGGAGCCTGAGCAACGTAGACGGGGAAAGCACAAGCGCCGCTAGCGGGGACAAACCCAGTGTGGCCGGAACACTGCGAGTGCTCCCCACACATGCCAGTGATATTTGTCTGCAGTGCCCCTCCCTCCCCACAGCACTGACTGAGCAAGCGAATCTAAACAACAGACCACCTCCGCCCACTTGTGTCAGGGCAGAAATTAGACACTGAAGAGACCTGCAAACAGAAGCCAAATAAACAAAGGGAACCACTTCAGAAGTGACTGGTGCAACAGATTAAAATCCCTGTAGTTAACACCAACTACACAGCGAGGGACCTATAGATATCGAGAAATGTAAGCTGGAACAAGGAACTATCTGAAACTGAACAGAACACACACTGCCCACAACAGCTCTGAGAAATTCCTAGATATATTCTTACTATTTTTAATTAAAAAATTTTTTTTTTATTTTTCTATTTTTTATTTTTTTCTTTTATTTTCTTTTAAAATTCCCTATTACTCCTCTATTACTCCTTAATTTTCATTTTCTTTTATTTTAAAGTCCTCTATTACCCCTTAATTTTCATTTTCATTTCACTATAACTTCGCAAAAAAAAAAAAACCAACCTATTTTTAAAGCGAATTTCATATATATTTCTAATTTTTTGTGTGTTTTTGTTTTTAATATTGTATTTTTAAGAGTCTAACCTCTACTCTAGATTTTTAATCTTTGTTTTTCAGTATTTGATATCAATTTTGGACATTTAAGAATCCAATCTTCAGTACCGATTTTTACTCCGGAGTGTGATGATTACTCTCTCCCTCTTTTGACTCTCCTTTTTCTCCCCCAGATCACCTCTGTTTCCTCCCACCCTCTTCTCTTCTCAGTCCAATTCTGTGAATCTCTGTGGGTGTTCTGGGCTACAGAGAACACTTAGAGAACAGAGTACTGCCTAGATCTGTCTCTCTCTTCTTGAGTCCCCCTTTTTTCTTCTGCTCATCTCCATCTCCTTCCTCCCTCTCCTCTTCTTCATGTAACTCTGTGAACCTCTCTGGGTGTCAGTCACTGTGGAGAATCTTTTCACCATTAACCTAGAAGTGTTATTATCAGTGCTGTATAGTTGGAGAAGTCTTGAGGCTACTAGAAGAATAAGACTGAAATCCAGAGGCAGGAGACTTAAGCCCAAAACCTAAGAACACCAGAGAACTCCTGACTACAGGGAACATTAATTAATAAGAGATCATCCAAAAGCCTCCATACCTACACTGAAACCAGCCACCACCCAAGAGCCAATAAGTTCCAGAGCAAGACATACCACGCAAATTCTCCAGCAGTGCAGGAACATAGCCCTGAACATCAACACACAGGCTGCCCAAAGTCACACCAAACCCATAGACCCACCTCAAAACTCACTACTGGACACTCCATTGCACTCCAGAGAGAAGAAATCCAGCTCCACACACCAGAACACCGAAGCAAGCTTCCCTAACCAGGAAACCTTGACAAGCCAGTCGTCCAAGCCCACCCACTGGGCGAAATCTCCACAATAAAAAGGAACCACAGACCACCAGAATACAGAAAGGCCATTCCAAACACAGCAATTTAAACAAGATGAAAAGGCAAAGAAATACCCAGCAGGTAAAGGAACATGAAAAATGCCCACCAAGCCAAACAAAAGAGGAGAAGATAGGGGATCTACCTGGAAAAGAATTTAGAATAATGATAATAAAAGTGATCCAAAATCTTGAAAACAAAATGGAGTTACAGATAAATAGCCTGGAGTCAAGGATTGAGAAGATGCAAGAAATGTTTAACAAGGACCTAGAAGAAATAAAAAGGAGTCAATTAGAAATTAATAATGCAGAATAACTTCTGATCGCTAGCTGAGGTCATCAGGCACTCAGAAAAGCAGCCCATTGTCTTCGAAAGGAGGTAGGACAAAATATAAAAGATAAAAAGTGAGACAAAAGAGCTAAAGACGGAGATCCATCCCGGGAAGGGAGTCTTAATAGAGGACGTTTCCAGACACCAGGAAATCCTCGCACTGGCGGGCCTGGGGGAAGTGTTTGAATCTCGGAGGGCAACCTGACTGGGAGGGAAACAATAAATAAAACCCACAGATTACGAGCCTAAAAGCAACTCCCAGCAGAAAAATACCCCAGACACCCGCATCTGTCACCAGCAAGTGAGTGCGGAACGGAGAGGAGCGGGTGGCATTGCTTGGGGTAGGGTCTGGGCCTGAGTGCCCTGAGGACAATCGGAGGGAGCTTTTGTGAGTTGCCAACTTGAACTGTGGGAGAGCAAAAGAGAGAGAGAAAATTAACTGGCCCGAACACACTGTCGGCCGTTCACAGAACAAAGGGACCGAGAAAGTCCAGAGAAGAGCTCGCAGGTTGCGGACCGGCCCAGCCCCGCCGGAGGCAGGAGGCAGCGCGGAGGGGAAGGGGGCAGGCTCGGCCCCAAGGACCGCATCCCCTGCCGCACTGCAAACAGGCCTCCAATTTCTAATCAAAGACCTCCTGAGATTCTGGATGGTCGACATCCGCCGGGAGGGTCGTGGCGAGACACAGGGCACAGGCACCCGACCGGCGCCTGCGGGGACTGGGGCTGGGGACAGCGGAGGGCAGAAGGCGCACGCACCCGCCTGGCGCAGGAGGAAACTCACACTGGGACCGCGGAAGGCAGTGGGCGCACTGCACCCGGGGAGAGTGCGCCCGTCAAGCCCCTGGCTGCCTGGACCGCTCTGACAGGGAAGGCACAAAGAACAGGCGCAGCTTTTTGTTTCGCGCTTTTGTGGAACACCAGAGGGCTGGAACCGCGCGCAGCGCGGGGCGCGCTCCATATAGAGCAGCCGGGAGCCTGAGCAGCGCAGACGGAGAAAGCAGCGCCAGCCCCTCTCCGCAGCGCGAGGGCACTAGCTACCTGAATAAGAGTCCACCTCCGCCCGCCTGTGTCAGGGCAGAAATGAGGCTCTGAAGAGACCGGCAAACAGAAGCCAAATAAACAAAGGGAACCGCTTCAGAAGGGACCGGTGCAACAGATTAAAACCCCTGTAGAAAACACCTACTACACCGGAAGGGGCCTGTAGATATCGAGAAGTGTAAGCTGGAACGAGGAGCTATCTGAAACTGAGCCGAACCCACACTGACCGCAAGAGCTCCAGAGAAATTCCTAGATATATTTTTACTTTTTTTTTTTTTTAAGTAAGAAAAAAAAAATTTTTTTTATTTTTTCTTTTTTATTTTTTCTCTTTTATTTTCCTTTAAAATTGCCTATTACTCCCCCATTACTCCTTAACTTTCATTTTCATAGATGTTTATGATTTTTTTAATTAGGGAAAATTTTTTTTTCTTTCTGTTTTTTTCTTCTTTTTTTTCCTTTTTCTCTTCTATTTTCTATTTTTATTTTTCACTTATTTCTTTTAAAGTCCTCTAATACTCCTCTACTACTCCTTAATTTTCATTTTCAATACACTATAACCTTACAAAAAAAAATAAAGAAGAGAAGCCCTATTTTTAAACTGAACTTCATGTATATTTCTAAAATTTTTTGTGTGTGTTTTGGTTTTTGTTTTTAATATAGTATTTTTAAGAGTCTAACCTCTACTCTAGATTTTTAATTTTTGTTTTTCAGTATATGATATAAATTGTGAACATTTAAGAATCCAATATTCAGTTCCCATTTTTATTCAGGAATGTGTTGATTATTCTCTCCCAATCTTGACTCTCTGTTTTCTACCTCAGAACACCTCTATTTCCTCCTTTCCCCTTCTCTTCCCAATCCAATTCTGTGAATCTTTGTGGGTGTCTGGGCTATGGAGAACACTCTGGGAACAGACAACTGCGTAGATCTGTCTCTCTCCTCTTGAGTCCCCCTTTTTCTCCTCCTGCTCATCTCTATCTCCCTCCTCCCTCTCCTCTTCTTCATGTAACTCTGTGAACCTCTCTGGGTGTCCCTCATGGTGGAGAATCTTTTCACCATTAACCTAGAAGTTTTATTATCAGTGCTGTATAGTTGGAGAAGTCCTTGAGACTACAGGAAGAATAAAACTGAAATCCAGAGGCAGGAAACTTAAGCCCAAAACCTGAGAACACCAGAAAACTCCTGACTACATGGAACTTTAAGTAATAAGTGACCGTCCAAAAGCCTCCATACCTACACTGAAACCAACCACCACCCAAGAGCCAATAAGTTTAGAGCAAGACATACCACACAAATTCTCCAGCAACGCAGGAACATAGCCCTGAACGTCAACATACAGGCTGCCCAAGGTCACACCTAACACATAGACCCATCTCAAAACTCATTACTGGGCACCCCATTGCTCTCCAAAGAGAAGAAATCAAGTTCCACGCACCAGAACACTGACGCAAGCTTCCCTAACCAGGAAACCTTGACAAGCAAATTGTCTAACCCCACCCACTGGGTAAAACCTCCACAAAAAAAAAAAAAAAAAAAAGGAACCACAGACCTCCAGAATACAGAAAGCCCACTTCAGACACAGCAATCTAAACAAGATGAAAAGGCAAAAGAAATACCCAACAGGTAAAGGAACATGAAAAATGCCCACCAGGTCAAACAAAAGAGGAGGAAATAGGGAATCTACCTGAAAAAGAATTTAGAATAATGATAATAAAAATGATCCAAAATCTTGAAAACAAAATGGAGTTACAGATAAATAGCCTGGAGTCAAGGATTGAGAAGATGCAAGAAATGTTTAATAAAGACCTAGAAGAAATAAAAAAGAGTCAATTAAAAATGAATAATGCAATGAATGAGATCAGAAACACTCTGGAGGGAACCAAGAGTAGAATAACAGAGACAGAAGATAGTATAAGGGAGGTAGAAGATAAAATGGTGGAAATAAATGAAGCAGAGAGGAAAAAAGAAAAAAAGATCAAAGGAAATGAGGACAAACTCAGGGACCTCTGGGACAATGTGAAAAGCCCCAACATTCGAATCATAGGAGTCCCATAAGAAGAAGACAAAAAGAAAGGCCATGAGAAAATACTCAAGGAGATAATAGCTGAAAACTTCCCTAAAATGGGGAAGGAAATAGCCACCCAAGTCCAAGAAACCCAGAGAGTCCCAAACAGGATAAACCCAAGGCGAAACACCCCAAGACACATATTAATCAAGTTAACAAAGATCAAACACAAAGAACAAATATTAAAAGCAGCAAGGGAGAAACAACAAATAACACACAAAGGGATTCCCATAAGGATAACAGCTGATCTATCAATAGAAACCCTCCAGGCCAGAAGGGAATGGCAGGACGTCCTGAAAGTAATGAAAGAGAATAACCTACAACCTAGATTACTGTATCCAGCAAGAATCTCATTCAGATATGAAGGAGAATTCAAAAGCTTTACAGATAAGCAAAAGCTGAGAGAATTCAGCACCACCAAACCAGCTCTTCAACAAATGCTAAAGGATCTTCTCTAGACAGGAAACACAGAAAGGTTGTATAAATGCAACCCAAAACAAGCAAAGTAAATGGCAACGGGACCATACCTATCAATAATTACCTTAAATGTAAATGGGTTGAATGCCCCAACCAAAAGACAAAGACTGGCTGAATGGATACAAAAACAAGACCCCTATATATGCTGTCTACAAGAGACTCACCTCAAAACAAGAGACACATACAGACTAAAAGTGAAGGGCTGGAAAAAAATATTTCATGCAAACGGAGACCAAAAGAAAGCAGGAGTCGCAATACTCATATCAGATAAAACAGACTTTCAAATAAAGGATGTGAAAAGAGACAAAGAAGGACACTACATAATGATCAAAGGATCAATCCAAGAAGAGGATATAACAATTATAAATATATATGCACCCAACATAGGAGCACCACAATATGTACGGCAAACGCTAACGAGTATGAAAGAGGAAATTAATAGTAACACAATAATAGTGGAAGACTTTCATACCCCACTCACAACTATGGATAGATCAACTAAACAGAAAATTAACAAGGAAACACAAACCTTAAATGTCACAATGGACCAGCTAGACCTAATTGATATCTATAGGACATTTCACCCCAAAACAATCAAAAACACCTTTTTCTCAAGTGCACACGGAACCTTCTCCAGAATAGATCACATCCTGGGCCATAAATCTGGTCTTGGAAAATTCAAAAAAATTGAAATCATTCCAGTCATCTTTTCTGACCACAGTGCAGTAAGATTAGATCTCAATTACAGGAAAAAAATTGTTAAAAATTCAAATATATGGAAGCTAAATAACACGCTTCTGAATAACCAACAAATCATAGAAGAAATCAAAAAAGAAATCAAAATATGTATAGAAATGAGTGAAAATGAAAACACAACAACCCAAAACCTATGGGACACTGTAAAAGCAGTGCTAAGGGGAAGGTTCATAGCATTACAGGCTTACCTCAAGAAATAAGAAAAAAGCCAAATAAATAACCTAACTCTACACCTAAAGCAATTAGAGAAGGAAGAAATGAAGAACCCCAGGGTGAGTAGAAGGAAAGAAATCTTAAAAATTAGGGCAGAAATAAATGCAAAAGAAACTAAAGAGACCATAGCAAAAATCAACAAAGCTAAAAGCTGGTTTTTTGAAAAAATAAACAAAATTGACAAACCATTAGCAAGACTCATTAAGAAACAAAGAGAGAAGAACCAAATTAACAAAATTAGAAATGAAAATGGAGAGATCACAACAGACAACACTGAAATACAAAGGATCAAAAGAGACTACTACCAGCAGCTCTATGCCAATAAAATGGACAACTTGGAAGAAATGGACAAATTCTTAGAAAAGTATAACTTTCCAAAACTGAACCAGGAAGAAATAGAAGATCTTAACAGACCAATCACAAGCAAGGAAATCGAAACTGTAATCAAAAATCTTCCAGCAAACAAAAGCCCAGGACCAGACGGCTTCACAGCTGAAGTCTACCAAAAATTTAGAGAAGAGCTAACACCTATCTTACTCAAACTCTTCCAGAAAATTGCAGAAGAAGGTAAACTTCCAAACTCATTCTGTGAGGCCACCATCACCCTAATTCCAAAACCAGACAAAGATGCCACAAAAAAAGAAAACTACAGGCCAATATCACTGATGAACATAGATGCAAAAATCCTTAACAAAATTCTAGCAAACAGAATCCAACAACATATTAAAAAAAATCATACACCATGACCAAGTGGGCTTTATCCCAGGAATGCAAGGATTCTTTAATATCCGCAAATCAATCAATGTAATACACCACATTAACAAATTGAAAGATAAAAACCATATGATATCTCAATAGATGCAGAGAAAGCCTTTGACAAAATTCAACACTCATTTATGATTAAAACTCTCCAGAAAGCAGGAATAGAAGGAACATACCTCAACATAATAAAAGCTATATATGACAAACCCACAGCAAGCATCACCCTCAATGGTGAAGAATTCAAAGCATTTCCCCTGAAATCAGGAACAAGACAAGGGTGCCCACTCTCACCACTACTATTCAACATAGTTTTGGAAGTTTTGGCCACAGCAATCAGAGAAGAAAAGGAAGTAAAAGGAATCCAAATAGGAAAAGAAGAAGTGAAACTCTCGCTGTTTGCAGATGACATGATCCTCTACATAGAACCCTAAAGACTCTTCCAGAAAATTACTAGAGCTAATCAATGAATATAGTAAAGTTGCAGGATATAATATTAACACACAGAAATCCCTTGCATTCCTATATACTAACAGTGAAAAAACAGAAAGAGAAATTAAGGAAACAATACCATTCACCATTGCAACAAAAAGAATAAAGTACTTAGGAGTATATCTACCTAAAGAAACAAAAGACCTATACATAGAAAATTATAAAACACTGATGAAAGAAATCAAAGAGGACACAAATAGATGGAGAAACATACCATGTTCATGGATTGGAAGAATCAATATTGTCAAAATGGCTATTCTACCCACTGCAATCTATAGATTCAGTGCAATCCCTATCAAGCTACCAACGGTATTTTTCACAGAACTAGAACAAATAATTTCACAATTTGTATGGAAATACAAAAAACTTCGAATAGCCAAAGTAATCTTGAGAAAGAAGAATGGAACTGAAGGAATCAACCTGCCTGACTTCAGACTCTACTACAAAGCCACAGTCACCAAGACAGTATGGTACTGTCACAAAGACAGAAATATAGATCAATGGAACAGAATAGAAAGCCCAGAGATAAATCCACGAACCTATGGACACCTTATCTTTGACAAAGGAGGCAAGGATATACAATGGAAAAAAGACAACCTCTTTAACAAGTGGTGCTGGGAAAACTGGTCAACCACCTATAAAAGAATGAAATTAGAACACCTTCTAGCACCACACACAAAAATAAACTCAAAATGGATTAAAGATCTTAATGTAAGACCAGAAACTATAAAACTCCTACAGGAGAACATAGGCAAAACACTCTCTGACATAAATCACAGCAGGATCCTCTATGACCCACCTCCCAGAATATTGGAAATAAAAGCAAAAATACAGAAATGGGACCTAATGAAACTTAAAAGCTTTTGCACAACAAAGGAAACTATAAGCAAGGTGAAAAGACAGCCTTCAGAATGGGAGAAAATAATAGCAAATGAAGCAACAGACAAAGGATTAATCTCAAAAATATACAAGCAGCTTCTGCAGCTCAATTCCAGAAAAATAATGGAATTATTGACCCATCAAATAAATGACCTAATCAAAAAATGGGCCAAAGAACTAAACAGACATTTCTCCATAAGAAGACATACAGATGGCTAACAAACACATGAAAAGATGCTCAACATCACTCTTTATCAGAGAAATGCAAATCAAAACCACAATGAGATACCATTACACACCTGTCAGGATGGCTGCTATCCAAAAGTCTACAAGCAATAAATGCTGGAGAGGGTGTGGAGAAAAGGGAACCCTCTTACACTGTTGGTGAGATTGCAAACTAGTACAGCCACTATGGAGAACAGTGTAGAGATTCCTTAAAAAACTGGAAATAGAACTGCCATATGACCCAGCAATCCCATTCCTGGGCATACACACCAAGGAAACCAGATCTGAAAGAGACACGTGCACCCCAATGTTCATTGCAGCACTGTTTATAACAGCCAGGACATGGAAGCAACCTAGATGCCCACCAGCAGATGAATGGATAAGAAAGCTGTGGTACATATACACAATGGGATATTACTCAGCCATTAAAAAGAATACATTTGAATCAGTTCTAATGAGATGGATAAAACTGGAGCCCATTATACAGAGTGAAGTAAGTCAGAAAGATAAACACCAATACAGTATACTAACACATATATATGGAATTTAGAAAGATGGTAACATAAACCCTATATGGAAGACAGAAAAAGAGATACAGATGTACAGAACAGAATTTTGGACTCTATGGGAGAAGGCGAGGGTGGGATGATCTGAGAGAACAACATTGAAACATATATATTACAAAGTGTGAAACAGATCACCAGTCCAGGCTGGATGCATGAGACAAGTGCTCGGGGCTAGTGCACTGGGATGACCCAGAGAGATGGGATGGGGAGGAATGTGGGAGAGGGGTTCAGGATGGGGAACACATGTAAATCCATGGCTGATTCATGTCAATGTATGGCAAAAACCACTACAATAAAAAATTTAAAAAAAGAAGATTGTCCACTTTGAGGGAGTAAAATCAGACAACCATTTATGAAATACACTATCTGTTAACATCTACATTTTCAGAAAAAGCAATTATGGTAGTGATGCTCTAAGTTATGAAAAACTAAAGCATGATAAACTGTAGTTTCATATTTTACCCTCCTATGAAATTATGTAATTGGTTTGGTTTCCAAGTTAGTTTTTTTCCCACAGAAGTAGCACAATTCATGATTATTCTTTTAGCAAAAAGAAAGGAAAATTACTCAGTATAAAGTATATCATTTCAGAATAATTTATTCTTAAGAAATGTGTGAAGTATCATGAGATAAATAGGAATTTACATATGTTTCACACACAGTTTTGAATCAATTTGAGAGGGTAGAAAAATAATAAGGGAAAAATCTTAGAGGATAGGGATCAGAAAAGTTAAGAAGGATGCTTTTAAAATTGTATAGAGAAGTTGAAATCGAAGAAATGGAAATACCAGGCTATAAACTGAAGAAGCAATTGCTATTATCACAGTCTAATCAAAGAATCACATATCCCGCATGAGGCTTTGACCCTACTATCATGGGTAGTTCTTCAGCCCAAGGGCAAATGTCCCTTTAACAAACATTTCCATCCCAAAGAATCTTTTTAGAGCCCTCTTTATGTCTTTGTTTCTCAGACTGTAGATGAAGGGGTTCAGCATGGGTGTGACCACAGTGTACATCACCGATACCATAGCACTCATGTGTGAGCTGTAGGTAGAAGTGAAGCTAAGATATACTCCTAAGGCTGAACAATAAAATAATGAGACAACTGAGAGGTGAGATGCGCAGGTGGAGAATGCTTTATACTTCCCATGAGCAGATGAGATTCCACAGATAGAGGACACTATCTTAGAGTAAGAGTAAAGAATACCAGCCAGGGGAGCACCCCCGAGAATTCCAGATCCGAAATATACCGCCATGTTATTGAGAAAGGGGTCAGAACAGGCCAGTCTGATCAGCCATGTTATTTCACAGAAAAAGTGGTGGATTTCCAAGTCTGAGCAGAAGGACAGTTGCAAAACCATTAAGCTGTGTAACAGGGGAAAGAGGGCACTCACGATCCAGGACCCCAGAACCAGCAGTGCACAGAGCTGGGGGTTCATGATGACCGTGTAGCGCAGGGGGTGACAGATGGCCACGAAGCGATCATAGGCCATCACGGTCAGGAGAAAGTCATCTAATGCTGCAAAGAGTAAGTAAAAATACACCTGGATGATGCAGCCTTCATAAGTGATGACTTTGCTCTGTGTCTGGATGTTCCATAGCATCTTTGGGATGATGCTGGACGTAAAACAGATGTCTACAAAGGACAGGTTGGAGAGGAAGAAGTACATGGGTGTGTGGAGGTGGGGGTCTGAGCAGACAGCCAGGATGATGAGCAGGTTTCCAATCACAGTGATCAGATACATGAAGAGGAAAAGCCCAAATATAAGGGGCTGCAATGCCGGCTCCTCTGAAAGTCCCAGAAGGAGAAATGCTGATATTTGCGTCTTGTTCCCTGATGCCATGTGATGGAAGTGACTACTGGGAAAAAAGAAAATAGCATGAATAATTTTCAAACAGGTGTAACTCACATAGCTGAACTTCTGTAATTTCTATTTTGCTGGCAAGAAATTGATGTTAATAAGTTGTACATAGATAAATTCTCCTTGAAGGTATACTCCATTTTACCTCTAATTAGATACTTTTGTCTCATTCTCAGCATATTTCCAAGGATTTCATGCATTTACAGTTTTAATGAGAAAGTCTTGTATGCACTTGAGAAGCATTATGCTGACAGTCAACATGTTCCAAATACATATAGGGGATAAATAGAGACACTTAAAAACAAATCTCTCACAATCCAAGGGTGGTGAAAGATGATACTCAAATAAATATAGAATATGTTAGAAGGTGACAGGTGTTATGAAGAAAACAAAAACATGTATAAAAGAGAATTTAGTAGAAATATTATTCTGTACCAAGTATTCAGGCAAGGCTTACAAACAAGGGGTTCCATGAAGAGACATCAAGAAAAAGAGAGGACGTCCTAGCGTGATACCAGCAGAAGTGTGTGCCTGGCAGAGGGCACGGCCACTGCAGAGTAACCAAAGGAAGAAGCTGGTCACATGTTCAAATGCAAACAAGGAAGCCGGTGGGATGGAGGAATAAGCAGGAGGGGGAGTGGTTAGAGATGGTGTCAAGGATGCTGAGGAACAAGGTGGCTTCCCTGCTACAGCCGAACCTTCAGTCCATAGAGAATCCCTCCTTCCATGTTGTTCCCAGAACTTATGGATTTAGTTGCAAAGGAATCCTGCAAATTATATCAGATCGTCTTCTTAGCACCATCTCTGATGGAGTTTTGGCCTCTGTCACCTTATTACGCCACCTTAATATGTGAGTGCAGGTGCCTTTGCTTTAACAACTGCTCTCACTCCACAAGGCACAAGTGTACACACACACCGTAGCCTCCTGGGCTGTGTTATTGTCATGAATTTCTCACCCAGCACCACCTTCTTTAAGCCATGGGTGGTGACACCTCAAGCTGGCCAGATCAGATTAATTTTCTCCTAAAGAATGTTTAAATAGTACCCAGAAATTCCAGTTCACAAGCTACTGAGCGAATAATACAGTTGAGGTTCCTTTTAGCTACAATGACTTTCTGCCCTATATTTAAATAAATATAAAAAGCATGGGAGAGAGAGAGATAAAGTGAAGGGGAAAAATCAAACAAGCTCAAACGGCCCCTGAGACAATGGGATGAAGAAAAGCGTTCTTGGTTTGGCAACATTTCAACTTCAGCTATATGCCTTGATACCCAGGAAAGATCAGAAAGAAAAATACCTCTTTTCCAAAGACAGAAGCAGTGCTATCTGGAGGGTGTGAAAAACCATACCCATTTGCCCTGTCTCTGTTTTTTTGTTTGTTTGTTTGTTTGCTTGTTTGTTTGTTTAATGTGGACCATTTTTAAAGTCTTTATTGAAAGTGTTACAATATTGCACCTGTTTTATGTTCTAGGTCTTTAGCTGTGAGACATGTGGGATCTTAGCTTCCCAACCAGGGATCGGCCCACACCCCCTGCACTGGAAGGCAAAGTCCTAACCACTGGGCAGCCAGGGAAGTGCCCTTATCTCTGTTTTCTTATGAGATATATTTTATTTGTCATTATTGGGCTTAATGTTTTTCATTTTTTTCATAAATCCACTGGGAACATCCTAATTCCAGTTCTGATTTTGGACAGCATACAAAGACCTTTGCAGACCATACTCTGTGAGTCCGTGAGGTCATGAAATTTCATTCTCTTATTCTGGATAAATTTCTTCACATGATTTAATTCTAAGGACACTGTTTTATTTCAGTATACTGTGACACTGTCACTATAATGCAAGATCCTAAGCATCAGTGATTTCAGCTCCCTTGTTTACTTCTTATTTTCCCATACATACATGAATACATGTGCATTTATTTTAAAAACACAGTTAAGAAAATTATAAATTGTGAATAGAAAGAATGGCAAAAATGTTAAACCAGTTAAGAGTGATTTCATATAAGTGCATTAAACAAAACTGAATGGAACATCAAAACCATTATGTTTCAATCAATTTTTGATGTTCCATTCAGTTTTTAGCAGTAACAGAACAATCACAACAATAATTAATAATGATTAATGATTCATCATTAATAACTAATTTAGAAAAAACCTTGACTCAAGATAATCTAATATATAATCTACCCAGGAATTTCTAGCAAGTAGCAGATGTATTGCTAATATTTGTTGAATGATTAGGAATTAGATCCCCTTAGATATGAACACTACCATATGGAAAGGTTGTACTTCAATTTGATTGAAAGACTGGATTGTTGAATAAAAGTCAGAATAAATGACCATCTATCTGGAAGGAAATGAAGTGGTTTCCTATTTAATGCATCTTTTTAAAAGAGACAAAAGTACCTGTAATAGCGAACAGTCCATTTCAGATGATCATATAAAACCACACACAAAATCTACAGGTGAGAAAAGGTTATTATCAAGGGGAGAAAATCAGAAGTAAGTAGAAAAACAAATTTAACTATGTAAAAATTTTAAATATTTTATGGTCAAAAATACCCACCCCAAAATCAATCACAGAACAGTATTTTGTAAAAATCATTGGAAATGCAATTAACTGTTGAGAAGAAGGCATAAAGTATATTTAGACATATAATAATAATAAGAAATGGCTTGCTGATTGAATCTATGAATCTTGGCTCAAAGTGGGTACTGGTTTAATAAACAGGAAGATATCTAATTCACGACCTTCAGCCAGGGAAAAAACTTAATGTTGATTGAGGTTGAAACTTTTAAACAAGTATTACAAACATAAGGGGAACTCTCTAATTTCACTGGCAGACATATGAAGTGGAGAACATTGTGGAAACTACCTAAGACAGCTATTGATAATAGAAACACAAATATTCTTTAACTCAGGGTTCCTCCATCTCTGCACTACTGGATAGTCTCTGCCAGGTCCTTCTCTGTGGTGGGGTCTGTCTTGTACATTGTAGGATGTTTAGAAGCATCCTTGCCCACCACCTGCCTTTCATCCGTGTGACAGCAAAAAATGTCTACTGATATTGCTCAATGTCCCCTGAGGGACAGTTACCCTTGGCTTAGAAGTGCAATGTTAAATTAACAATATCAAATTTTGTAGCAGTGATATGATAGTCCTTATTGCTAAATAATGATACAGACCATTGAATGTATGAGTCACACAGCCACACCATGGAATTTATACAGACATTGAAATAATGAGCCAGCATTATTACTAGTTGTTTAGCAGCAAGTCCCTGAGTTGTTGCTGAGAAATAAACAAAAGTGGATAAATTGTAGAAAAACATTAAACATAATGGCCATTTATCAGTAAAACATAAAGAAAATTTAATGAGGTATTTAGGATTATATTTATACCTTTGTATAAAAGTATGTGAATATGTATAAGTTCAGATTTTAGAAGAGTGTTTTTAAAGGAAACTAAAAACTTAAGGAATAAAAAATACTTATTCCATAAATAAAAACTTATGGAATAATAAATATACTTAACCTTATGAAGCAAAATAAGGTAAAATACATTGCTTCCTGAGCAACTGTAGGTAAAAAATTGAATGAAAATCTACCATTAACTAATAAAAACACATAAAGAAGTAAGAATTTAATGATACTAGCATTGGTCACTAATTCAAGTTGAAATTGCCAAAACGGGGAAATGAAAGAATATAACAGGACACTTACAGTGAGGAGACGGGACAGTACCAAAGTTGCAATTTCATCTCATATTGAGATAGTTGGACTGAAATACACTTACAGAATATGAAGGCAATGTTTAATATGGTATAGAAGAATGTCTTCCAAATTATGACCAGAGCTGATCCAACTTTTGCAAATAGATTTAATTAGAAGGCTAAAAGGAACAATAAGAAATAACAGTTGTTAAACTAGAAGTAAATATGTACAAAGTGCTATTTATTATTAATATCACTAAGGATGCTGCAGAACTCTCACTTTCCTTCTTGGTTTACAACAAGGATTGAAACATCAAGAATATTAAAGTGATAACTGAATTCATTCAGTAAGAAAAGTGACAATGCAAAAGCAATAAATGGGGTGTACTGTACACAGTGGTGACTATATATAGTTCATAGTGCTTTATAGCATAAACTGACTGAAAGATTTGACACAAAAACTGGCCAAAAATTTGACCAAAAGAATGAATTATTATACAATCCCCAGGCTTCCCTGGTGGCTCAGCATAAAATATGAACCTGCCAATGCAGAAGACCTGGGTTAGATCCCTGGGTCAGGAAGATCCCCTGGAGGAGGGCATGGCAAACCACTCCAGTATTCTTACTTGGGAAATCCCATGGACAGAGGAGCCTGGCGGGCTATATTTCATGGGGTCACAAACAGTTGGACACGACTTAGCGACCAAACAACAACATACAATCCCCACAAATGTATCTATATACAAAGAATGACTTGACATTCAATTTTTGTAAAAAAAAAAAAGAAGAAGAAGAAGAAAGAAAAAAGAAAGAAAAGCAATTTCCTCTTTCAAAGGATTCAATTAAAAAATAAAAAATAAGCAGCAGCACTGACACCACTATATAAAACAGAAGAATTGTAGAGACATTTTTAAACAGAAAAACACTGAATGGCTAACAAATCGTCAACTGTATTCAACCTCACAGATAATATAATAATTACAAACTTAACCTCATTACCGTACATCTTTTCACCTATGTAACTAAGCTTTTTTTTTTTTTCCTTACGTGAATACCTAGCTTGGGAGAAGGTACTCTAATGTGTGTGTCTACTGCACAACTATTGCAAGGGTGCCTTTGCAAACAGTCCTGGGTACAGATCTTTCTCCTGCATGTGGAAACAGAGTCTAACATGCCCCATCTTACAATAAAAAGAAATGCTGTCACTTCACTGTGTGTCCCACCACAGGTAATATCCTGTGTCTCCCATTTCCTCTTCCATTGGGCTTCCAGCAGATTTGTCAAAACTGACATCCTTGTTTCCAAGTGCAATGGTCACTTTTTCTACATCATAAATAAATGCATTATTATGAAAAGAAGCGAACAAACACAGAGATCTCTGCATCTGGGCTATGCTCGATTGGTCCTCAGGTAACCTCAGGCACGCGTTCCTAGCTTCCATCCTCTCTGATCCTCCCCTCCAGTGTCTGTGGGGCTCTCAGACTCACCTGCTTGGGAACTCTGGGGGGATGATTTCTCTGCAAAGGTCAAAATTTCTCCCTAATTAATTGACAAGGCAGATCAAAATTTTGCCCTCAAACAGTAAAACAGGAATGGATAAAAATCAAGCATTAGTCAGGTCCCAGCCAGATGTAGGACTGCAAAAGTAAATAACCACATCCTATACAATCAAAGAGCCACAGGCTGAGGGACTGTAGCAGAGGAAATGTTTACAGCTTCCTGTGTCAGTTCGTTAGGCATGTTTTCCTCTTGTTAATTCAGCTTCTAAGTACATGATTTCCCTTAGAGACACTGGTCTGGATAGAATGAGTTTTGTTTTGTTTTGTTTTTTCCTGCTGATTCTCTGTTCCTAGGAGACTGCATTATCAGTGAGGTGAATTCGGCTTTATAGCTCCTTTGACTTTACCTCTCCTACTTCCAAATCTCTAAGCCTCCCAACACCTCATCACATCCCTGAGTTCAAATTATCTCAATAATATAATATGGACAATTTGTCTCAACTAGGTCCCCAGGGCCTTCAAAGCTTTGGTTTTTGTTGGGAACACAACCCCTGAAACCTCTGAAAGTGACTATTCCCTTCTTCAAAAGGGGATAACTTTTCTCCTTTAATATAAAACTTGGATATTATAATCCTTGGTTTCATGAAAGCTTTTGCAAAGCCGAAAAGGATTCCCTACTCATATTAGAAGTTAAGAGCTGTCATTTAAGAGTCCTCAGTATAAAATATTTGTAACTATGGAAGACATATGTAGATACCATTATGCACTGCTAGCTTAGCTGACTGTCAACTGTAATTTCTCCAACAATGTATTCTATGAAGCAATACTTGACGAACTCCACTCTTCAGTGTAGAAATGGGATTCAGAGGGACTCAATGTTCTGCTTACAAGTGTAAACAAAGCAAGAGATGGAGTCTTGATCGGAATGTGTCTCGGTGCCTCCAGTTCTCAAGCTCTGAGCAGTGATTCTCAGCCAAGGAGATTTTGCCACTGGGGATATTTGGTAATGTCTAGAAAGATAGTACTAATCTCCTACATCCCATAAGACAGAACCTAATAGAAGTAATGTTCCTGCCCCAAATGCCAACAGTAAGAAAACCTATTCTAGACCAGAGCTCCAAGAAGCTCATTGTGCATACAAATCATCAAGGTTTGTGGTTGAAATACAAATTATGATTCTTTGGGTCTCTAGCAGACACAGGAACTGCCTTTCAAACAAGCTCTTAGGTATTGTTGAAGGTGTAGGTCTTGGTCTGTGGATCACAGTTTGACTATCAAGACAGTAATCCTGTGTTAGAGTCAAGTATACACAGTTTCAGTCTCCTCCACCAAGGATCTTTATGTAACTTTGAAAGATATGTTTTTTTTTCATTCACTTTATAAGTCATGATAAATTATGTATTAGATTGTTGAAATACAATAGCTCCTGAGTAACGTGAAATAAAATATATATTAAAAAGGCTTTGTGGTAGGCAGAATGTGAGTGAGTGAAAGTCACTCAGTCATGTCCGATTCTTTGCGATTTAGGCCAAAATACTGGAGTCGGTAGCCTTTTCCTTCACCAGGGGATCTTCCCAAACCAGGGATCAAACCCAGGTCTCCAACATTGCAGGTGAATTCTTTACCAGCTGAGCTACCAGGGAAGCCCCATAAGATATCTCTAATTAAATGCCAAAGAATTTGTTCCACAACTTGAGAAAAGATAGTTGCTTTTCAAAAAATGGGTTTAATCACAAACATAAAATAATGCAAACTAGGATAGTTGGATATGAAATAAGATAGCAATATGCATAATATCTATTCCTTACTACTAAAGGTGCAGAACATTCCATGTTTAAAAGTAATAAGGGGAACACAATGTGACTAACTGATAGATTTGACTAAACAGTTTATAAACTCTCACACAACCCCATTAATGGAGCTACACCTACATAGAAGAATTAAATGGCAAACTACAAACTTGATGAAAAAAGTCTTAATTTTTGAAAGAATGCAAGAAAAAAAAAAAAAAGACACTCAGATTCCAAAACACAAAGCAAAATTCTCGCAAAGACAATTTGCATATAGAAAGTGAATGGCTAATAAACCAAACAGGTGTTTTGGTGATGTTGTTCTGTTGCTAAGTCATGTCCAACTCTTTTGCAACTCCATGGACTATAGCCCACCAGGCTCCTCTGTCCATGGGATTCTCCAGGCAAGAACACTGGAGTGTGTTGCCATTCCATTCTCCAAGGGATCTTCCTGGACCAAGGATCGAACCCACATCTCCTGCATTGGCAAGTGAATTTTTTACCACTGCGCCACCAGGGAAGCCTTAGCCATCCTGTAATGAAATAATTACCAAGTAATACTCCTTGGCATACCTCTCCATGCATATTACATACAATGCTCTTTTTCATGGGAATATCAAGGTGGTAGGCAATATTGTGGAATATGTGTCCCAAATACTGCAGTTGCAACATAGCGTCTACCTCCATAGATCAGGATTCTTCTCATAAATACAGAACATGTTGAAACACTGAGTCTGAAAAAGTTTTTAAATACCCTCCCTCCAAAGCCAATACTCTGCTTTCCTACTCCCATGAACTGCAAAACTCCTCAGATATATTCTGTTTTTACCAGAACCACTTTATTCCTCCCATTCCTTCTTCATTCTCATCCGACTGGAATTCCAATCCCATCACTTATTTGTCAACAATGATGCTTGTATCACTGAGTCAGCAAACACTAATCTTTTCATATATTAAATCAATCAATTTTAAATGTATTAGTCAACCTAGGGGAAAAAAAATGTGGCGATCTCTTGGGTCTGGTTTAGGCTGCTTAAGTTCTCAGGTAGCCAGATTTAGGACTTGAAAACCAGGAAGCATGCCCTGTCTGCCCAAGAATGCACAGGCTGAGGGACTGCAGCAGAGGAGGTATTTGTAACTCCCAGTGTCTGCTCATTAGACACTGCTTTCACGTTACTCTCACCTCTGCTCATATCATTGTCCTGAGGGCCACTAGTGTGGATGGAAAAAAATTTTTTTTTCCTGCTGAATCTCTCTTCCTTGGAGCCCACATTGAAAGACAGGTGAATCCAGTCTTTCTTACTCTTTCTCCATGAACTTTCCTGCCTCCTAGAGTTTTAGCATCACTGCTATGCTGTGCTGTGCTTAGTCGCTCAGTCATGTCTGACTCCTTGTGACCTATAGTCCCTCAGGCTCCTCTGTCCATGGGGATTCCCCAACTTATTGCAATATTGAGACCCAAATCTGAGACTGTGGAACCTTTGTTGACCAGGTTCCAAGGATCTCCAAAGTATTGTCTTGTTGTGGGAAAGTCTCCTGAGATTTCTAGTAAATTGGGATTCCCTTCTTCAACAAGAGATAGAAGTATGCTCCTTTGATATAAATACATAGGTATTATAATCATTGGCTTCATGATGATTTTAATAAATCAACTAGGACATTCATGTTAGTGATACAAGTTAAAAAGTGTCATTTAGTCCTTAATTTTTTTAAATTTTCAGTTAAATGACATGTTTCCATCTAATGGTACACCAGGCACTGACCTTAGAATCTTATGTGGATTGTCTTATTTTATTTTCATGAAACTTTATTCTCTGATGTTTGCTCTATGATGTGTTCTGCACTTGCATAAATGTGACTCAGAAGAGTGAAAGGATCTGCCTAAAGTTATGTCCATTTGACTGAAGAGGTATCTGAAATTGAAAGTCGCTCAGCCATATCTGGCTCTTTGCAACCCTGTGGACTATACAGTTCATGGAATTCTCCAGACCAGAATACTGGAGTGGGTAACCTTTCCCTTCTCCAGGGGATCTTCCAAACCCAGGAATCAAATCAGGGTCTCCTGCACTGCAGGCAGATATTTCACCAGCTGAGCTACTATGGGACCTCAAATCCTAAAACAGAAAAATGCACATATTCTTGAATGAAGATCTGTATGTCTCCCTTAGGAAAATGTCTATTGCATATCTTCAGTCTACTTTTAATAGAGTTATTTGTTTTTTAATATTAATTTGATTTAATTCTTTATATTTTTGGATAGCAACCCCTTATTGGATATATACATTATAAATATATTTTCCCATAGATAGTTTGCAAACAAATGTATTCCATTTGTTTATTTTCATTTCCCTTGCTTGGGGAGATATATACAAAAACATTGCTAAGATTACTCTCAAAGAAGAATCACCTATGGTTTCTTGTAGCTTATTAAACAACTTCATGACATTATCTTGAATTCTCTACTTGTTTGATAACAATCTTCCATGACATTAAGATTGGTTTTTGGAAAACTGTTCATTTTATATTTTCAAACTTTTTTAGAGTATAGTTGACTTGTAGTGTTGTTGGATCTTCCTGTAAAGCAAAATGTATCAGTTACATGCATATACACAATACATCACCTAAAAGATCTTTTGGTCAAACATATCTTGTATATATATGTATATATATATGTGTGTGTGTGTGTATGTGTATATATACATATTGGAGAAGGAAATGGCAACCCACTCCACTATTCTTGCCTTGAAAATCCCATGGACAGAGGAGCCTAGCGAGCTACAGTCCATGGGATCACAAGGGTTGGACACGACTTAGCAACTAAACTACCACCACCATATGTGTGTATATATATATATATATGTCTATATAGAAAGAGACACACACACACAAGTTGACCTTTGAACAAGAAAATTAAGGGTTCTGACTCTTCGTGGTCAGAAATCCTCCTGTAACTTGACAGTTATTTTTCTATATCACTGACACAACCAACAGTAATAAAAATAATATAAAGTATCTTGGTTGTTAAGTGTATTTTTAAATGAATAGTACAACTCGTAACTATTACTTCAGGACATAGGAGAAAAATTACTTGAGATGACTGTCATTTAAGAAGTAATTATTCTTAACAAATCTATGATGCCCCAACAAAGAATGGAATCTACAAAAATTTTTGACCCAAAGGTAGGAAATTTTTGAAGTAGGAAACAACAAAAATGGTCTATGTATAAGACTGAGGAAAAAACTTAATAAAGAAAGTTCCTAAAATTGCATAAAGATGCCGAGTCCAAAGATGAAAAGAAAAATGGAAATCCCAGGAAACAAGTAGAAGGAGCAAATTTTATTCCACAATGATAAAAGAATCACTATTTTTGGTTCAGAGGCTTTGAACTATACAATCCAGGGCACTAGGTATTTGGTCTTTTAAAGTTGGCATGAAGTAGAATCTCTTCAGAGCCCCTTTTATATCTTGATTTCTCAGACTGTAGATGAAGGGGTTCAGCATGGGTGTGACCACAGTGTACATCACCGAAGCAATGGTACTTGAATGTGAGGTGTGAGTAGCAGCAGAGCTAAGGTAAACTCCTAAGGCTGTAAAATAAAACAGGGAGACAACCACGAGGTGGGACACACAGGTAGAAAATGCTATATACTTCCCCTGAGCTGATGAGATTTTACATATGCAGGAAACTATTTTAGAGTAAGTGTAAAGGATACCAGCAAAAGGACCGACACCCATCAGGACAGCTGCAAAATACATCACTATGTTATTAAGAAAGTTGTCAGAACTGGCAAGTTGTACCACCTGACTGAGTTCACAGAAAAAGTGGGGGATTTGCATTTCTGGACTGAAGGACAGTCGCAGCACCATTAAGCTATGTAGCAAGGAATGCAAGGCAATCAGCACCCAGGATATCAGAACCAGTAGTCCACAGAGCCGGGGGCTCATGATGACCGTGTAGAACAGGGGGTGGCAGATGGCCACATACTGATCATAGGCCATCACTGTCAGGAGAATGTCATCTAAATCTGCAAAGAGAATGTGAAAATACATCTGGGTGATGCAGCCTTCATAGGTGATACCTCTGCTCTCTGTCTGGATGTTCCACAGCATCTTTGGGATGGTGGTGGAGGTGACACAGATGTCTACGAAAGACAGGTTGGAGAGGAAGAAGTACATGGGGGTGTGGAGGTGGGAATCCGAGCTGACAGCCAAGACAATAAGTAGGTTTCCAAATACAGTGATCAGGTACATGGCGAAGAAAAGTCCAAATATGAGGGACTGCAGTTCTGGTTCATTTAAAAGTCCCAGAAGAAGAAATCATGAAATTTGTGTGTTGTTACTTGGTTCCATGGGGTGCAGGTAACTACAAGGAAAAAGAAAAATAACATGACTAATTTTCACACAAACTGGCATACTTCACATAGCTGAAACACTGCAATTTCTATTTGGCCCTCAAGAACTTGATGTTAATACTTTATTTATAAGTAAGTTCTCTTTGAGGGTGTGTGTGTGTGTGTTCAGTCACTTCAGTCATGTCCAACTCTGTGCAACCCAATCAACTGTAGCTCGCCAGGCTCCTCTGTCCTTGGGATTTCCCCAGAGTGGGTTGAATTCTGGAGTGGATTGCCATGTCCTCCACCAAGGGTTCTTCAGAACCTAGGGATTGAGTAGGCATCTCCTACACAGTTGCTGCAATGGGGGAGGATTCTTTAGCACTGAGTCACCCTGGAAGCCCCTTTGAGGGTATACTCCATTTCATCTTGACTAGGAATGTTTGTCCGATTCTCATCAGATTTGCAAACAGGTCCTACCTCTAGAGCTTAATTTAGTGCTGACCATGTTCCAAGTACATGGAGCCAATAAGCAGAGTGTTTAAAGGAAAAAAAAAAAAAAAAAAGCTCTCACAATCCAAGGAGGGTGAATGAGGATATTCAAATAAAATATGACAGAATATGTCAGAACGTGACAGATGCTATGAAGAAAACAAAGCCAGGCATAAAAGAGAGAGTGGTAGGAGGTGCTACTTTTTCCCAAGTGCTCAGGAAAGACAAGAAATTGAGATGATGTTTGAACACTTTCCTCCAGAAAGAAGGATAAGGAGCCAGTATGATGTCAGGAGAACTGTGAGCCTGCTAGAGGGAGCTGCAAAGACCCTGAGGAAGATGCTTGTTCCACGTGTTCAAATGAAAACAAGGAAACCAGTGGGGCAGAGGAATGATCAAGAGGGGGAATGGTTAGAGATGGTGTCAGGGATGCTGAGGAGCAAGGTGGCCTCCCTGCTACAGTTGACACTTCAGCACATAGAGAATCCCTCTTCCATGTGGTTCCTTGCACCTTATGAATTTAGTTGTAAAACCATCCTATGAATGATATCAGATACCCTACTTAGTCCCATCTGTTGAGTGAATTCTGACCTCTGTATTGTAAGTCATCTTAATATATGAGTCCAGGTGCCTCCACTTTAAGAACCATTTTCCCCTCACAAGGCAGGGCACACACACACTCACACACACACTCACAATCATGCCTTTCTGGTTTGTGTTACTACCATCACTGGCTACCCAGATCCACCCTCCTTAGGCTATAAGAGGTTACAGATTGGCTGGTCAGATCAAATTATTATTCTCTGAAAGAATATGTAACTTTTACCCAGAAATTCCCGTTTATAAACTTCCCAAGAAACAATAAACTTGGAGTTCACTTTTGGTATGGACAATTTCTGCTCAGTATTTAGAAAAGAATGAGAAGTATGACAGTGAAAGAAAGAGAGAGACATGAAATGGACATTTGGACATTAAGGGAAAGAAATATCCAATAAACTCAAATGACCCCAGAGACAATGGAATAAAGAAACATTCCCCTGCTTCATCAATATTCCAGCTCCAGTGATATCTCCTTGATACCCAGAAAAAAATAATAAAGAAAAATATATTTCTGCCAAGGACATAAACAATGATGTAGATATGACTGGAAAGATCTTGCAGTGTGAATATCCTAAGAGGAAAATAAAACTTTGGGACATAAAGTACCAATTTAAAATCAGAAATAGACAAAATACAGCAGAAGTTGGACATGTTTTATATGAAGCATATGAAACAGTAGAAGGTTTCTTTTCCTTAAGGATTTTCCCTATTTGTTACCTCCTGTTCATAACTAAGATTCTTATACTTACTTTCTAATTTTACTGGAAGCATTTTATGCCTTCTATTCCTACAAAAGAGATTTGCCTGGTGGCTCAGAGAGCAAAGAATCCATTTGTCAGTGCAGGAAACAAAGGTTTGATCCCTGGGGTGGGAAGCTCCCTTGGAGAAGGAACTGGCTACCCACTCCAATATTCTTGCCTGGGAAATCCCACTGACAGAGGAGCCAGGTGGGCTACAGTCCATGGGGTCGCAAGAGTTGGACACAACTTATTGATGAAACCACCACAACCATGCCATCTGAGATTCCAATATTACCATTTTTTTAAATATTTTTTTATATTGTAGCAGTTTTTGCCATACATTGACATGAATCAGCCATGGATTTACATGTGTTTCGCATCCCAATACCCCCCCACCTCCCTCCCCACCCCATCCCTCTGGGTCTTCCCAGTGCACCAGGCCCGAGCACTTGTCTCATGCATCCAACCTGGGCTGGCGATCTGTTTCACCCTTGATAATATACATGTTTCAATGCTGTTCTCTCAGAACATCCCACCCTCACCTCCTCCCACAGAGTCCAAAAGTCTGTTCTGTACATCTGTGTGTCTTTTTCTGTTTTGGATATAGGGTTATTGTTACCATCTTTCTAAATTCCATATATATGTGTTAGTATACTGTATTGGTATTTATCTTTCTGGCTTACTTCACTCTGTATAATGGGCTCCAGTTTCATCCATCTCATTCGAACTGATTCAAATGAATTCTTTTTAATGGCTGAGTAATATTCCATGATGTATATGTACCACAGCTTCCTTATCCATTCGTCTGCTGGTGGGCATCTAGGTTGCTTCCATGCCCTGGCTATTATAAACAGTGCTGCAATGAACATTGGGGTGCTCGTGTCTCTTCAGATCTGGTTTCCTCGGTGTGTATGCCAGAAGTGGGCGTGCTGGGTCATATGGCAGTTCTATTTCCAGTTTTTTAAGGAATCTCCACACTGTTCTCCATAGCAGCTGTACTAGTTTGCATTCCCACTAACAGTATAAGAGGGTTCCCTTTTCTCCACACACTCTCCAGCATTTATATGGACACCTTATCTTTGACAAACGAGGCAAGGATATACAATGGAAAAAAGACAACCTCTTTAACAAGTGGTGCTGGGAAAACTGGTCAACCACTTGTAAAAGAATGAAACTAGAACACTTTCTAACACCATACACAAAAATAAACTCAAAATGGATTAAAGCTCTAAATGTAAGACCAGAAACTATGAAACTCCTAGAGGAGGACAGAGGCAAACCACTCTCCGACATAAATCACAGCAGGATCCTCTATGACCCACCTCCCAGAATATTGGAAATAAAAGCAAAACTAAACAAATGGGACCTAATGAAACTTAAAAGCTTTTGCACAGCAAAGGAAACTATAAACAAGGTGAAAAGACAGAATGGGAGAAAATAATAGCAAATGAAGAAACAGACAAAGGATTAATCTCAAAAATATACAAGCAACTCCTGCAGCTCAATTCCAGAAAAATAAATGACCTAATCAAAAAATGGGCCAAAGACCTAAACAGACATTTCTTCATAGAAGACATACAGATGGCTAACAAACACATAGAAAGATGCTCAGCATCACTCATTATTAGAGAAAGGCAAATCAAAACCACAATGAGGTACCATCTCACGCTGGTCAGAATGGCTGCTATCCAAAAATCTACAAGCAATATTACCATTAAATTGTCAACCTTGACGCTTGCATTTTCAAGTGCAAGGTTCACTTTAGTTTTAGATTGTACATAAGTACATTAATATTAGGAAAACCAGAAAATAACTACAATGACCTCTGGCCTCTGGGCTATAACAGATCTGTCCTCAGGTGACCTCAAGCTCACGTACTTGGCTTCCATCCTCTCCGATGCTCTCCTGCAGTGTCTGTAGAGCTCTCAGACTCACCTGCCTGCAGATTTTATCACTTCTTCCCTGTAGAAGTCAAAATACCTCCCTAAATGATTACTGATGAAGACAGAATTTTGTCCCCAAACAAGAACACAGGAAGTGGTAAAATCAATCATTGGTTGCCAGACAGATGTAGAACTTCAAAAGCAAGAACCAGGTCCTCACCAACCAAAGTGGCAGAGGCTGAGGGACTACAGCAGAGAAGATATTTGGAGCTTCCTGTGTCAGCTCATTAGACATGTTTCCTCTGGTTACTCCAACCTTTAACTACATGATTTCCCTTGGGGACACTTCTGGACAGAATTTTTTTTTTTTTCTAGTGGTTCTTTGCTCCTAAAACATGCATTGTAAGTTAGGTGAATTCATTTTTTTATCACTCCTTCCCCTTTAATTATCTTGCTTTCAAAGCCCTAAGATTCCCAGCATGTCATCACGTCCCTGGGTACAAAATTTTCTTTAAACTGTAACATTGAGGATTTATCTTGAGTAGGTCCCTCTGATCTTTAAGACTTTGATTTGTGGCAGGGACTGAACCACTGAAATCTCCTCTTCAAAAAGGGGGATAACTTTGCCCCTTTAGTATAAAACCATGGTTATTGTACTCCCTGGATCCATGACAGTTTCTCCAGGCCAATTAGAAATTTCCCAGTTATATCAGAAGTCAAGAGCTATCCTTTAGTCCCTCATTACTAAATGTGTGTAATTATAAGAGAGATATTTATATGTTGATATGCACCATAAACTCTCATAGCATATTATGTGTGTGTGTGGGATGTGCTCAGTCTTGTCCAAATCTTTGTAACCCCATGGACTGTAGCCCTCCAGGCTTCACTGTGCTTGGGATTTCCCAGACAAGAATACTGGAGTGGGTTGCCATATCCTTCTCCAGGGGATCTTCCTGACCCAGCAATGGAACCCATGGCTTTTATGTCTCCTGCATTGCCAGGCGGGTTCTTTACCACTAGGTCTACTATATATATATATATATATATATATATATATATATATATATATATATATATATAAAAAATGTGTGTGTGTGTGCCACAGCCTACATGGGTGCTTGGGAACCTAGCTATGAGTCACAGCAGAGGTCAGACATGAAGCAGTGTCTAAGCAGGGCCATAGCACATATCACTGGTGCTTACATAGGCTTCACATCAGAAGCAACACCAATCACTGATGATGGCTTGATGCCACAGCCCACACCCCTATCCATGCCAGAAATCTATGCATGTCTCGAGGCCCTTGTCTTGCAGCCCAATACCATGGCAAGTAAAGCAGCCCCACTGTAGGGACAAAAGAACTCCAGACCCAAAGATGCTTCTGAGCAGGGAACGGTCAACCACTGATGGTGCTTACACAGGCAGCACATCAGAGGCAGTCTGCATCTCAAGCTCTGCCCAGGCCAACAGGTTCCTTGCCCCACCCCATCTAGAGGGCCACACACTAACACTTCTTGCTCCAGCACTGCTCCCCTCTGGGTCAACAGTGCTGGGACAGAAGTGGGGGAGCACACACTTAGGGGGAACAAGGTCAGCTCATATGTGACCCTCAGGGCTTCTGCTCTAGCAACTTGGGACCTGCCTCCCTCCCATTAGGCCAGTAATGGCCACTAAGCTAGAGGAAGCCATATCTCATACCTGGCTCAAGCCCTAAACCCTCCATACCTCTTAGCCAGATGACTGCAACCAGTAAACCCTAAAGAAAGGCATGAATTGTGATAACATCAGATCCAGCTCTTCCAACAAAGCCACTGGGCACACATCAATGGTATATGACTGTTCTCACAGAAAGACACCACTTCAAGCCTGCAAGAGTTAACTGTGGCACATAATTTCAGATAAACAGACAAAGGTTAGTAAAACGAAAAGACAGAGGAACTTGTCCCAACTGAAATAGCAAGAAATCATGCCTAAAAATCAGCAAATGAAAGAGAAACAAACAGTTTACCAGATTTGGAATCAATGCATTAGTAAAGATGATACAAAGCTCCATTTTCTCAAGCTAAAATGATTTGAGGAATCTTCCAAAAGGAGTTTTACTTTCAGTATGCACCCTGTGCATTGTGTTAATAAGTGGAAGACCATAAAATATTTAATTCTGTGAAAAGAAGGACTTATGAGCACAGAGATAATTTTAACAGGGAACTGTAAAATAAAAACTAGTTAGAACTGAACACTACAACAAATGAAATGAGCAGGAACTAGAAGTAATTAATAGTATACCCGGTGATACAGAAGAATGCATGTTAACTGAAATATAGAATCATAGAGATGACTCATCAGAAAAGAAAGCAACAAATGAAAAATGAGAATAGTTTGAGGGATGTTTGACTACATTAAGAACACCAACACTGGCATAATTGGAGTGTCCAGGAAGGAAAAGAGAAAAAGAGAAGGTAGTCAAAATGTATTTGATAAACTTATGTCTAAAAACTTTCCAAACCTGAATAAAAAAGCAAATTCAGGTGTAAGAAGCAAAAAGCATCCCCCCAAAATGACAGCAACAAGACCTATATGAAGATGCAGCAATTTAAACCATGAAGTTAAAGATATGGGTTTCTAAAGGCAGCAAAAGTAAAACAGTGTCATATAAGATGGAAACATATCAGTTTATCGTTTTATTTATTTATTTTTTTTTTCCAGAATCTGTGCATGATAGAACAGAGAGGCATGATATGTTTAAAGTGTGGCGAGGGAAAAACCTGCAAACTAGGGCATTTTACCCAGTAAGATTATCATTTAGAATTGAAGGAGAGAGAAAGAACTTTTCAGACAAGCACAGACTAATAGAATTTATCAATTCTAAACCTACTCTACATGGGAATGATATAGTACCTTCTCTAAGAAGGAAAGGAAAAGGCATAACAAGTGGTAAGAAACTATAAGAAAGAGAATATCCTGCTAGTAAAGGCAAACATGTAGAAAGGCTGAGGATCCAATCACTTAAGCTAGTATGAAAATTTAATCGATAAAAAAATTCTAAAATCAAATATAACTAAAATAAGAATGAGAGGATAAATAGGGAGGGGTCAAATATGGCTACAAAGACACAAAATTAGCGCAGGGAGTTAAAATGTAGTGTTATTGGTATGTAAACGAACTTAAAGGACAACTTGTTTTTAAAAATAGACATTGTTGTAGATCCTCATATAAAGACACTTTCTTTACCATACATCAAAAATCTACACTAGGTAAACAAAAACTAGAGAAAAAGTAACACAAGCATATCACTAAATAAAATCATTAAATCATAAGAGAAGAAACACAAAGGAATAAGGAAAACAAAGAACTACAAAACAGAAAACAAGTTAACAAATTGGCAATAAGTAATACCTACCAAAATCCTCTTTAGCAGCCAGTAGATTAAATGCTCTCCTAAAGAGCCAGCTTAAAACTAAATACTATAAAAAATAGCATCAGGGCATCCAGCCCCATTATTTTCTGACAAGTAGAAGGGGAAAAGTTGAAAGCAGTGACAGATTCCTCTTCTTGGTCTCCAAAATCACTGTGGACGGTGACTGCAGCCATGGAACCAGAAGATGATTGCTTCTTGGCAGGAAACCAATGATAAACCTAGACAGTGTGTTGAAAAGCAGAGACATTACTCTGCCAACAAAGGTCCATATAGTCAAGGCTATGGTCTTCCCAGTGGTCACATGTGGTTGTGAGAGCCGGGCCGTAGAGAAGGCAGAAGGTGGGATAATTGATGCCTTTGAACTGTGGTACTGGAGAAGACTCCTGATAGTCCCTTGGACAACAAAGAGATCAAACCAGTCAGCCTTAAGGGAGATCAACCCTGAATATTCACTGGAAAGACTGATGCTGAAGCTGAAGTTTCAGTATTTTGATCACCTGATGCAAACAGATGACTCATTGGAAAAGTCCCTGCTGCTGGGAAAGATTGAGGTAAGGAGAAGAAGGCATCAGAGGATGACATGGCTGGATGGCATCACCAATGCAATGAACATGAACTTCAGCAAACTCCAGGAGATGGTGAGGGACAGGCAGGCCTGACCTGCTGCAATCCATGGAGTCACAAACGGTTGGACATGACTGGGCAACTGAACAACAACAGGCTAAATGCTTTAATAAAAGGACATTACTCCTAATAAATTCTTCATAAATCTATGATACTCCATCAAAGAAATGGAATTTCCAAACATTTTTGATCCAAAGGTGGGAAAATGGTGGAGTAGGAAAAAATTTAAAAATGTCTATATATAAGAATAAGGATAAAGCTTAATAAGAGAGTTCCTAAAAGTGTATAAAGATGCTGAATTCAAAGAAGAAAAGAAAAATGGAAATCCCAGGAAATAAGTGCAAGGAGCAAACTTTATTTCACTATGGTCAAAGAACAATTTCTGATTCTAATTCTTTGAGTTATACAATCCAGAGCACTAATATAACTGGCCTTTTATGCTAGGCATTAAATATAATCTCTTTAGAGCCTCTTTTATATCCTGGTTTCTCAGATGGTAAATGAAAGGATTCAGCATGGGTGTGACCACAGTGTACATCCCCGAGGTGATTGTACTTGAATGTGAGGTGTGGGTAGCAGCAGAGCTAAGGAACACTCCTAAAGCTGTAAAATAAAATAGGAAGATAGCCGCGAGGTGAGACACACAGGTAGAAAATGCAAGCTGATGAGATTTTACACATGCAGGAAACTATTTTAGCATAAGAGTAAAGACTATCAGCAAAAGGACCACCACCCACCAGGACAGCTGCAAAATACATCACTATATTATTAAGAAAGTTATCAGAACTATCAAGTTGCACCACCTGATTGAGTTCACGGAAAAAGTGGGGGATTTGCATTTCTGGACAGAAGGACAATCGCAACACCATTAAGCTGAGTAGCAAGGAAAACAAGGCAAGCAGCACCCAGGATATCAGAACCAGCAGTCCACAGAGCCGGGGGCTCATGATGACCATGTGGTGCAGGGGGTGGCAGATGGCCACATGCCAATCATAGGCCATCACTGTCAGGGGAATGTCATCTAATCCTGCAAGCAGTATGTAAAAATACAACTAGATGATACAGCCTTCAGAGGTTATGACTTTGCTCTGGGTCTGAATATTCTGTAGCATCTTTGGGATGGTGGTGGAAGTGAAGCAGGTGTCTACAAAGGACAGGTTTGAGAGGAAGAAGTACGTGGGTGTGTGGATGTGGGAGTCAGAGATAGCGACCAGGATAATGAGCAGGTTTCCAAACACAGTGATCAAGTACATGGAGAGGAAAAGCCCACAGATGAGGGGCTGCAATTCTGGATCCTCTGAGAATCCCAGAAGAAAAAATTCAGAAAATTGTGTATTATTACCTGGTTCCATGTGGTAGAGGTGACTACCAGGAAAAACGAAAATAACATGACTAAAGTTCACACAAATAGGCATAAGTCTCATAGATGAAATAGTAAAATTTCTATTTTGCTGTCAATAAAATACTACTAATATCTTGTGTTTAGAAAAGTTCTGTTTCATCTCTACTTAGGCATTTTTGCCCCACTCTCAGCATATTCCCAAAGAAATATGCATTCTACAGTTGTAATGAGAAATACTTTCATATATTTGTAGAATATATATTGAGTGTCAACCATGTTCAAAACACATATTGCTGTTTAATCACTAAGCCATGTCTTACACTTTTGAGACTGCCCCCCCCGCCCCCAGACTATAGCCGGCCAGGCTCCTCTGTCCATGGGATTTCCCAGGCAAGAATACTGGAGTGAGTTGCCATTTCCTTCTCCAGGGGATCTTCTCAACCCAGGGATCTAATCTGCCTCTTCTGCATTGCCAGGCAGATTCTTTACCACTGAGCCACCTGGGAAGTCCCTCTAAACAAATATAGGTAACAAGTATATGGTGCTAAAAAAAGGAAGTTTTCACAATCCAGTGATGGTGAAAGATGATGTGCAAATAAAATATTATATGTCAAGTGATTACAGTTGGTATGAAGAAAACAAAGCTAGATATAAAAGAGAGTAGTAGGAAGTATTTCCTATACTGCATGTTCAGTTAAGGCCATCAAACAAGGTGATAACTGAACAGATAGTTCAAGAAAGGGAGAGAAGGATCTAGTATGATATCAAGAGAAATATGTGCCTGGTGAGGGAATGGCCACTACAAAGGACCTAAGGAAAATGCTTGTTCCTTGCACTTTATGAATTTAGTTGCAAAAGCATCCTGTGAATTAAAGCATCTCCTATCCTTAGTACATTCTGCTGACTGAATTCTCGGCTCTGTGATTTAGGGCACCTTAATATATGAGTCCAAGTGCCTCTGCTTTAAAAACTGCTCTCAAGGCATAAGCGCCCACACGCACACACACACACACACACACACACACTCCCACCATGTCCTCCTGGGCTATGTTCCTGCCAGGCATCTCTCACCCAGAACCACCCTCCTCACACCAGATACCATTATAACTCAAGCTGATCAGATCAGATCATCTTTCTCCTGCAGAATGTATAAATGGTATCCAGAAATTCCAGTTCACAGACTGCCCATAGACCAATAAACTTGGGGTTCGTTTTTATGATCACTTTCTGCTCTGTACTTAAAGAAATATAAAAATTATGTGTGTGTGTGTGTGAAAGAGAGGCAGGGGGAGAGAGAACAGAGGGAAATGAAATAGACAATAGAGGGTAAAAGATTTAATAAGCTCTAATGGTCCCTGAGACTATGTGATGAATTAAATCTTCATTTGTTTGGCTACATTCCAATTCCGTTTATCTCTTCTTGACACGCAGCAAAAATAATTTTCAAAAAGAAAACTACATGTTTACCTTGACAGAGCAGTTATACTTTTATAATGAAAGAAACCTGATATATTTGACTACCCCAAAAGAAAAATGGGCAAATAAACCAACAAAAATGAATATACAAACAAAAACAGCAACAGCTGAAAATGTTTTATATAAAACAATAGAAGACATTTTCCCTGAACCTTTTCCATTTATTTGACCAGTTTTTTACTGTTCTATAAGGAATGAGGCAAGCTCTTTCCCAGTTTCCTTCTGGGGCATCTTGTGTTTGTTATTCTTGGAGCTTACGCAGTATCATATTTTTAAAATAAATCTGATGAGCATATCCCAATACTATTTCTGGCCTTTGTTCAACATGCAAAGGGTATTTCAAACTGCATTCTGTAAATTCTACAGACACCACGTCAATCCAACCTTTTGCCCTAAAAAAATTTCTTCATAGGATTCATGCCTAGACATTATATTATATAAACAATTATTTCATTGTACTATTACTTCACCATGATAATGCAAAATCCTAATCATCAGTGACTTCAACTGCTCTGGTCATTTTCAGAAAGATATGTGAATACATTTGCACTTATATAAAAACACAGGCTTCCCAGGTGGTGCTAGTGGTAAAGTACCTGCCTGCCAATGCAGGAGGCATGAGACACAGGTTCAATTCCTGGGTCAGGAAGATCCCCTGGAGGACGGCATGCAACCCACTCCAGTATTCTTGCCTGGAGAATCCCGTGAGCAGAGGAGCCTGGTGGGCTACAATCCATAGAGTCATAAAGAGTCAGACACAACTGAAGCAGCTTAGCACACATGTAAGCAAAGAGAAATGTATTTAAATACATCTGAAGTTACAAAATAAAGGGAACTGAAGGAAAAATAATTAAATAAATTAGTTCCAAAGAAACTGTATTTTTAAAAATTGAATGGAGCATCACACACTAACTCAAACAATATTAAAATAGTAATGATTTAATGATAGCCAATGAATTAGTAATTAAATTGGGAAATGCATAAACGTGAATATAATATATAATGTTCCTGAAAATTATGGCACATATTAGATTCTCAGTTATTGCATATTGAATGAATCAGGAATTATGTCTCTATTATAGATTTCATTAAATACATATAAGGTTGTACTTCAGTTTGGGAAGATTAGATTATAGAATAAATCAGAGGGGTAATCTATTCAGTATAAAAACCAATCCTTTTTGGTGAATACCTAGAAAATTATACACTAAAATCCACAAGTGTGCCAAACTATCTTAAAGCAATAAATCCAGCAGAAGATAGATGTATTTAACCAAGCAAAATGAAAAAACATTTTAATGGCAAAACAGTCCCCTAAAGGTCAACTGAGAAACAGCTATTATTAAAAATCATTTCAAAAGTTGATAATGGTAGTATTAAGAGGCATATATTATGTGGGCATATAATAATAAAAATAGACACATCAAAAATGGCTATTCAAGGTATTAATTTTTTATCAAACTCAGTAATAGTTAAGAAAAGAACACTTTTTCACAACCATCAGTCTGGGAAATTACTTAGAGTTGTCACACAGTTTATAGTGATACTCCAAAACAGGGAGCAAAGGTGCACTATCTGTTTGCAGACAGAAATTTAAAATGTTACATTGTTAGGAAAACCGTCTGAACAATGGTACAGATATTAAAAGTCCAGTTCTTTAACTGGAGGCTTCTCAACCTCAGCACTATTGACATTCTCAGGCAGGTTGTTCTGTGTGGTGGGGTCTGTCCTGTCCCTTGCAGGATGCCCAGAGCATCCCTGACCTCCACCCACTGTTCTTGGAGTATAAGACAGATATTTCTACAAGCATTTTTCAGTGTTCCTGAGGAAACAAATTTGCTCCTGCTTAGAACAACAGTTTAAATTTAACAATCTCAAATATTTTTGGAGAAATGATATAATAGGAACTCAAAGAGAAAGATTAGGAAAGACCATCAGCTGTGTGAGTCCCTTATGAAATACTAAACAGCTATTCAAATAATGAACCCATATTGCATTGAATACTAGTTGACGGGAAGAAAGTCCTGGGGTATTATTGACCAATAAGGAAGAGGCAACACAAGTAGAAAAAAAAAAAAAGACTGCACTGAGTCATCAAGAGTATCTGTGATGTGCATAGAATTCTATTCATGCATGTGTACAAAAGTGTATGAATAGGTATGTGTGCCTCATATAGAAAGAAAGGTTTAAAAGAAACCAAGCACATATGGGACAATGTTACTGAGAATAAAACTAGGTTATGTGGTAGTGGTTTTAAAGTAATTGAATGTAACAAGATTGAATGAATATCTGTAAGTTTCATAAATATGTGAATAGTAGTAATTTAATGATAACAACATTAGCCACTAATTCAATGTGAAATTGCCAAAGACTTGGAAATAAAAGAATATAAGAGAAGACATTTTAAAATGCAAGCAGGAAACAGTATTCAAGTTAAATTTTTTTTCTTAAATATACATGGATTCAAATATGTTCATGAAAGACAAAGGTGACATTTAATCAAATGGTTAAAAAAAATGATTTCTACATGGTGTCCAAAGGTAATACAACTTTCAGAAATACATTTAACCAAAAAGATTAAAAGGAACAATAAGGAAGGAGAGAGTAAAAGTTAGAAATATGTTTAATAGGTGGTTGTGTGTGTGTGTGTGTGTGTGTGTGTGTTAAGTTGCTACAGTCATGTCTGACTCTTTGCAACCCTGTGGACCACAGCTCACTAGGCCCCTCTGTCCATGGAATTCTCCAGGAATGAATACTAGAGTGGGTTGCCATGCCCTCCTCCAGGGGATCTTCCAGTCCCAGGGATCTAACCTGTGTCTCTCACCTCTCCTGCACTGGCAGGGGGCTCTTTACCACTATCGTCACCTAGGAAGCTCATAATAGGTGATTAATTAGCACTAAAATATATGTAAGAAAACATTCACTGTCATTTTTTTTAAAACAAGTATAGCCAAGTGAAGAATATTGCAGTGACAGCTCAATTATTTCAATTTAAAAAAATGTAAAAAGCAATGGAGAGAACACCATATGACTGACTGACCACATACATTTTATAAATCATCAAACATTCTCACAAATATATCTATACATGCATAAAATAACTAAATGGCAAGCATTTTGTGGAAAAAAATAAAACCTCCAATTCTTTATGAAAAATGTGAGCAAAGACAGTAATAAAAGCACTCCAACTGCAGTATGCAGAGGGTTCTCACAGACAATTTTTGATTAACAGAATAAATGTTAACACACAGATAAATATATATCATATATATATATGTATGTTTGTGTGTGTGTGCTCAGTCATTCAGTTATGTCCAACCCTTTATATATATGTAAGCATATATAACTATCCAGCAAAGGGCTTTCCCATTGCCCAGTGGGTAAAGAATCTGCCTGCAATGCAGGAGACAGGAAATGTGGCTTTGATCCCTGAGTGGGAGTGCTCCCATGGAGGAGGAAATGGGAACCCACTCCAGTATTCTTGCCTGGAGAATCCCATGGACAAGAGGAGATGGCAGGATACAGTCCATGGGGTTACAAAGAGTCAGACAGGACTGAGTGACTAAGCTTTCCAGCAAAGCGAAGTCACTATCTTTCAAGAATTTTTTAAAATTTGTCTATTTTTAATTGGAGAATAATTGCTTTAAACTACCGTGTTGGCTTCTACCCTACATCAACATGAATCAGCCATGACATACATATGTTAGGAGGGTTATATTTTCAAGAAATTCTTGGTCCAGATCTTACTCATTAATATGGAAACAGTCATATATGACCCATCTTAAAAAAAAAATCCTTACTTCACAGAACATCTGTCCACATCTAATAACCTATTTCTCTACTCTTGTTACTTAGTATGTCATAAGCTTATGTTCAAATTTTACTGGAAACACTTTATGTCTTCCATTCTCTCTTCTAATTGGACTTTCATTTTTATCAATTAATTGGCAACACTGAACTGTACCTTACTGAGGTCAGTGTTTGCTTCTCTTTTGCATGCCTGCTCAGTTGCTCAGTCATGTCTGACTCTTTCTGACCCTAAGAACTGTAGCCCATCAGGCTTCTCTGTCCATGGAATTCTCCAGGGAAGAATCCTGAAGTGGGTTGCATGTCCTCCTCCAGGGAATCTTCCTGACCCAGGGATCAAACCCTTGTGTCTTATGTCTCCTGCATTGACAAGCAGGTTCTTTACCACTAGTGCTGCCTGTGAAGCCCTTGCTCCTCTTTTAGTCCTAAGTCAATACATTTATTTATGAATTAAGGTTTCCCGAGTGGTGCTAGTGATAAAGAATCCACCTGCCAATGAAGGAGATGCAAGAGACTCAGGTTCAATCCCTGGGTTGGGAAGATCCCCTGAAGGAGGAAATGGCAACCCACTCCAGTATTCTTGCCTGAAAAATTCTAAGCACAGAGGAGCCAACAGGCTACAGTCCTTGGGATTGCAAAGAGTCAAACACGACTGAATAACTGAGCATGCACACACAATAATCAGGATAGCAAACTACCACACTAATCTGGTGTCTGAGCTGGGCTGGACTGAATCACAGGTGACCTCAGATAAATGCTCAAGGTTTGCATTGTATTTCTTTCCCACAGTGTTGGGGCTCTCAGACTCACCCAGATGGGAACTGAAAGAAAGGTCTTTGTGTGGAAGTTCAAATGCCTCCTGGAGGGTTGATAATGGAGACTGAAACTCTGTCCCCAAAAGACAGCTGGAGGGAGTGAAGGACTGGTTTCCCAGTCAGACTCAGATCTTCAAAGTGAGAGGGTCAATTCTTAGGCAGGTTGATAAGAAGTCTGGGGGTCCCCAAGGAGAGAGGGGTCTGGAATTCTCAAGGAGGAAAAAAAGACATTTTTTTTTTCCCTCTACATTCCTTAGGACTATACAACAATAATAAATCCTGCTTGAGGACAGTTTCTGGAAAAAACCTTCTAGCTAATCCTGTTATCTTAAAATGTAAATTATAGGAGTGGGTCTAGTAAGGTCTTTACAACCTCCAGACATCCTTTTGATTCGCTGTAATAACTAATTAAAACGTATATAACTCCATTGCTAACACCAGCGAGGGGGCACTCTTTCTGTCCCCTTCTGATGTCTATGTCAGAAGCTTTCTCTATTTCACTTATACTTTAATAAAACTTTATTACACAAAAGCTCTGCACGATCAAGCCTCGTCTCTGGCCCCAGATTGAATTCTTCTCCTCTGGAGGCCAAGAATCCCAGCATCTTTCGTGGTTCAACAATAACCTTTCAAAAGGAAACATGTTCTGTGGTGTCCAAGATTTCTCATGCTGAGGGGACCACAGCAGAGAGATTTTATAGCTCACTTAGCTTCTCATTAGGCATCTTCCTGCTGTAACTCCCATACTCTGTATCTGATTTCCCTGGGGCACAGGAGTCTGGACAAAAAGGAAAATTTTCCTATTCATTCTTTGTTCCTAAGAGACCAGTTTACAAGGCAGGTGAATTCTGTTTTTATTACTCCTTTCCCTTAATTCTCCTGTGTCCAGAGGTCTAAACCATCCCTGCAATTTATCCTAGTCCAAGCTAAAATTTCCTCAAAGTCTAAGGTTAAGAATTCTCACTTGATTAAGTCCCTCAGATCTTCCAAGTTTTCACTAGTAGTGAGTACATAACTCCTAATATTTCTAAAAAATATTTTATGAGTATAAGTTTGTCCTTTCATATTAAACCTTGGGCACTACACTCCTTGGCTCCCTGACATTTTTGTCAGCTCAATTAGGATATTTATGCTTACATCATCCTTTAGTACTTCACTATGAATTTTTTAATTATGAGACGAATTTAGATATTTTTGTACACTGTAACCTAACTTAACACATTAGAGGCACTGTCTGCTTTAATTTTAATATAAGTTCATGCCTGGAAAATTCCATGGATGGAGGAGCCTGGTGGGCTACAGTCCATGGGGTTGCAAAGAGTCGGACACGACTGAGCGACTTCACTTTCATCCTTTCTTTCTTTCTATAGTGTGATGTAGTCTTCTTATATATTAACACTTTATTCTCCATTATAGAAATGACACACAGAGGGCTTTAATGTTCTGCCCAAAGCTATAAACCAAGAAAGGGATGGAGTCTTGATTGGGAGTCTTAATTGCTCAAATGCTTTTAGTTCACAAGATCTGTGGCAGTGATTCTCAATCAGAGACGACTTTGCAGCTGGGGATATTTTTCAGGGTCTAAAGGGATCCTACACATGTAATGCATAGGGCAGTATTCAATACTTAAAATTATACTACCTCAAATACCATCAGCGAAAAGGTATAAAATTTATTCTAGTCTAACACTTTCCTAAACTGATTGTTCTTAAAAATTACCAAGAACTATTGGTTTTTGAACTAAGTTCAAATGCAAATTATAATTCAGCAGGTCTAATTCAAGGTACCAGGGACTCTGCATTTCTAACAATGCCCCACAAGTTCTTAATGCTGCAGGCCCTTGTCTGGGTATGACAAGAAAATGACTCTGTTAGATTCAGGTGTAAATGGTTTTAGGTCTTCATCAAGAATCTTCCATGTATGTAATTTTGAACGATACATTTCACTCACTTTGTAAGCAGTGGTAAATTCTGTTTGATTTTTTTAGTGGGAGAAGTAATAGCTTATGGTGAATGGTGTTGGATTCATGATCTCCTAAGATTTAACTTCAGGACCAGAGACCAGGCTTGATCACTCAAGAGCTTTTGTATATCAGAGTTTTATTAAAGTGAAAGGGGCAGAGAGAGCTTCTGACATAGACATCAGAAGGGGGACGGAGAGTGCCCACCCCCCTCTAGTTTTAGCAAGCTGTTTTATGTCTGTTAGAAAGCTATTAATCAGATGAGAGAGACACCTCAAGGCTGCTGGAGTTTCACCAGGCCCCTCTCCCACAATATGGATTTTTGTGATAGGATGGTACCAGGTGTGTCATCCCCCATCCATAAAGCAATTGATATGAATACTGGTTTGTTGAGCTATTATCAGCCCAACGTTTGAGAAAAGGAAAAAAAGTTAGTCTTTAGATGGAAACATCTTGAAGAAAGGCAAATTCCAAAGCAAATACATAGCTTCATTAACATAGCTTAAGAAAAACACTTCCATAAGAAAAAAGCATTGGTTAGCTCAAGGTTTGAGAAAAGTTAAGTTCAGGTGGAACCAGGTGTCGTCATGGCAACAGAAAATTTTAAGAGAAAAAAAAACTGACACCTCTAATTTGTTTCATCCTGCCACATAAGGGAGAGAGAAAAAAATGTCTGACATTTGCAGCCTATTTCCTCCGTTTGGTGACCCTTGGCCTTCCTGCCTGTTGCCCTCTCAAAGGCAAGGGTGGGATGATTTGAGAGAATAGCACTGAAATATATACATCACCATATGTAAAATAGATGACCAGTGCAAGGTCAATTCATGAAGCAGGTCACCCAAAGCCAGAGCTCTGACAACCCAGAGGGATAGAGTGGGGAGGGAAGTGGGAGGAGGGTTCAGGATGGGGGAGACACATGTATACCTATGGCCTATTCATGTTGATGTATGGCAAAAACCATCACAATATTGTACAGCAATTATCCTCCAATTAAAATTATTTTTTAAAAGAAGTTTTGAGTGACATAAAATGATTTATATCTGAGAAAAGACCCTTTAGTAGGCAGAATAAGATACTCAAAAGATGACCACACCTTATTCTCAAGACCTTTTGAATATCTTATCTTAGTTAGCAAGAGAAATACTGGAGTGGGTAACCTATCCATTCTCCAGGGGATCTTCCCATCCCAGGAATTGAACCAGGGGTCTCCTGCATTGCAGGCAGATTCTTTACCAGCTGAGATACCAGGGAAGCCTGAAATTACATTAGCAGATGGAATAAAGTGGATAATCATTGATCTTGATATCAGATTAGCATGGATATTCAGCTTGGAATAATGTAATCACAGTGATCCTCTAAATGTGGAAGAGAAAGGAAGAAGAATTAGAGTCAGATAGAAATTTTTAAATGCTCTGCACCTGGGTTTGAAGATGGAGGAAAGACCATGAACCAAGAAATGTTGGTGGCCACTAGAAGTAAAGCAGGAAAGGGAATGCATTGTCCTCTGGGGTGTCCAGGAGGATCACAGTCCTGCAGATATCACAATTATAGTTCAATGAGACTTCAGGCTTCTGAAGAATTTTAAGATACATATATGTTTTAAGCCACTAGCATGGTAATTTGTTATAGAACTTTAAGACAGGTATTTGTTTTAAGTCACTAGTATCGTAATTTGTTACAAGAGCATACATGCATGCTAAGTCGCTTGAGTCATGTCTAACTCCTTGTAACCCTATAGACTATAGCCCTCCAGGCTCCTCTGTCCATGGGGTTCTCCAGGCAAGAATACTGGAGTGGGTTGCCACGGCCTCCTCCAGGGGGTCTTCCCAAACCACGGATGGAACTTGAGTCTCTTGCAGGAGCAACAGAAATTTAATACAGACATGTGTCCAATCAGACGTTGTTCTTGGAGTTGAGTTTAAACCTTTCAGTTCAATCAGTGAGCTACCCTTAGCTAGAGGCATTTTGTGTTGAAATCATATCTTAAACAGAAGGAGAAGATTGAGTCCTTTTTAAGGTATTCTCATTAGCTTCTATAGAGAACTTTTCATTGACTAAATATAAATGTGGTTCTAACTTTGAGGTCGTTGAGGATTTAAGATGAGAAAAGTAAATCATTATTATTATTAAAGGCACACATTCTGCTCAAGAACTTTCTGTCAAAATTTCTAAATTCTTCTTATTTTCTGTTATTTCAAGCATCTGTTCTTTTCACTTCCATCCCTCTAACTTGTTCTCAAGGTTTCTTTCAAACTGGGATGGAATTACAAATGAGACTTCAGGCATGTACATATATGTGTGAGTATATTTATTTAAGAGAAAGGTATATACAGATGTGGGCACATATATACATACATGTACTCCTAAACTTGAACATGGTTTGTGGACTCCCCAAAGCATTTCTGTATATTTCATTCATTTTTGCAACATCCATATGAAGTTAGGGCTTGTTATCTTATATTTTCTTCATAAATAAATAAAACTGAGATCCAGGTCAATTACATTATTAACAATAACATTTCAAAGAAATTAAAACTTGCTCTGAACCTTTTAGACTATCAAAAAATGGACCATGTAGTATGTACTGCTAGTTTTTGAAATTCATAAAATTGTATACCTTAAAAATTGGCAGTTTATTGTATGTAATTACCCTTCAATGACTTAGCTAGAATTTCAAATTTGGGGTTTTGCATGGCTCAGAGAAATAAGTAAAGTCCATGTAGTTGAATCACACCTGATATTGAGAGATATCTTGTTAATCAAGGACTAAAGCAAAGTGCCATATATGGATATGGGAATAGTGAAATTAATATAAAGAAATTGCCTTTTGTAAACTCAGTTTTTTTCTTGTAAACTAAAGACTAACCTACATATATAAAAAGAGGGAATTGACATGAAGTTGCTCAAAACAGAAGAGCACTACAACTGCACACACCGTCATGGACGAGACTTTAAAACACAAAATAGAGCCAGACAGCTGACAGCAGACCCATGAAGAAGAGACCATCAGAACTCAGCTCAAGTCCCCATCGTGTACTCCTATCTGAGACTAAAGACATTATGTTAAACCATTTCCTTTTAGGACAACTTATTATGCAGCAACAAACTGATAAAATAATCCAAGTGAACAGCTGAGTGAAATGATAATAATGTAGGGCTTCTCATTGTAGGTATTTGCTCTGATATTTGAATAGCATTTATAATTACTCAGTTATCCAAGTCTATTTCATATAACTGTATCAAAAACTGATTCCACTGAGGTTTACATATGGGTAACCATGCAAGGTTAAAAGGATATGCCTGTTTGTTCAAAACTCTGAGACTCTGAATCACAGGTCCAGGAGGAATTTAAGCTCCCTAGTGAGCTGTACTTTAGATATATATATATATATATATATAGAGAGAGAGAGAGAGATATATATATATTTATATTGCTCATTTAACACCCTTAGTGGTTATGATAAAACTTAGAACGGGGAAGATATTTCATTTAGAACAATGAAAGGAATCATATTCGTAGGGGAAAATGTAAGTTTTCAAATAGAAGAAGAAAGATAATTCAAAACAAAATATAATTTCACCAAACAATCCTTCATGCCAATGATAAACCCCTTTATATATGGACAATGATCTTACTTATATCAGTAAGTAAATGTACACCAGAAAAAATAATTTGCATAGTCAAAATCTGATATAAATATGTGCTTCATTTTAGTTAGGGTCATCTTAGACTCTAGACTTTATTACATCAAACTGTTTATTGAAGTTGGTGTTTCACATAGACTAGCATCAGAGGTGTGCATTGATGATTAGGTTTCCTGGTGACTCTGATAACGATGCCTCAGCAGGTAAAGAATCTATCTGCAATGCAGGAGATGCAGGAAATGCAGGTTGGATCCCTGGGTCAAGAAGATCCTTTGGAGTAGAGAATGGTAACCCACTCCAGTATTGTTGCCTGAAAAATCCCACAGAGGAGTCTGCTGGGCTACAGTCCATGGGGTCGCACAAAGTCAGACATGACTGAGCAACTGCGCACACCCTGGTAACCAATATGCACACTGAGCTAAATACAGAAAAAGATCCTAGCGGGAATAAAATGGAATGCTTTGTTATGAAACACACTAGATGTTACAGTCTACAGTTTTGGGAAGAGAAATTATGGTAGTGATGTGCAAAAGGAATGATGAACAGAAAGTGATAACCTGAGGTTTCACACTTTACACTCTTATGAAATTACGCCATTGGGTGGATTCAATCATCAAGGTAGTTTTTCTTTTCCAAAAGGTAACAGAACTCATGATTATTCACTCAGTAAAATGAAATAAACTTGATCTGTACATAACATTTCACAAATAAATTATTCTTAGGAGATGCATCCAGTCTTATGAGATATATGGGCATTTCCATATATTTCACTTAAGAATGTGAATCAATCAGGGAGAGTATAAAAATGACGAAGGATAAAGCATAGATGACAGAACAGAAAAGTTAATGAATCGAGTTGCTGAAATTGTATAGATAAGTTGAAATCAAAGAAATGGAAATAGCAGACAATAAACCGAAGGAGCAACTGCTATTTTCACAATCTGATCAAAGAAGCATAATCTGTGGCCCTGAGGCTTTAACCCTGCTATCATGTGCATTTTTTTAGCCCAAGGACAAATTACCTTGATATAGTTTCCATCCCCAAAAATCTTTTCAGAGCCCTCTTTATGTCTTTATTTCTCAGACTGTAGATGAAGGGGTTCAGCATGGGTGTGACCACAGTGTACATCACTGAGGCTGCAGCACTTGAGTGTGAGCTGTGGGTACCAGCAGAGCTAAGATACACTCCTAAACTTGTACAATAAAATAAGGAGACCACTGAGAGGTGAGACGCACAGGTGGAAAATGCTTTATACTTCCCCTGAGCTGAAGAGATTCTACATATAGAGGACACTATTTTGGAGTAAGAATAAAAGATACCAGTCAGGGTACCACCACCCAGAAGTGCAGCTCCAAACTGCATCATCATGTTATTGAGAAAGGTGTCAGAATAGGCAAGTTGGACCAGCTCTTTTATTTCACAAAAAAAGTGAGGGATTTCCAAGTCTGTACAAAAAGACAGTCTCAGCACCATTAAGCTGTGTAACAAGGAATACAGAACACTCATTATCCAGGATATCAGAACCAGCAGTCCACAGAGCTGGGGGCTCATGATGACCATGTAGTGCAGGGGGTGGCAGATGGCCACATACCGGTCATAGGCCATCACAGTCAGGAGAAAATCATCTAATCCTGCAAAGAGAATGTAAAAATACATCTGGGTGATGCAGCCTTCATACGTGATAACCTGGCTCTGTGTCTGGATGTTCCACAGCATCTTTGGGATGGTGGTGGAGGTGAAACAGATGTCTACAAAGGACAGGTTGGAGAGGAAGAAGTACATGGGGGTGTGGAGGTGGGAGTCTGAGCTGACGGCCAAGACAATGAGCAGGTTTCCAAACACAGTGATCAGGTACATGAAGAGGAAAAGCCCAAATATGAGGGGCTGCAATTCTAATTCCCCTGAAAGTCCCAGAAGAAGAAGAAAATTTGAGTTTTTTGTACCATTTCCTGATTCCATGTGGTGGAGGTGACTATTGGAGGGAAAAAAGAAATAACATGAGTAGCTTTCACTCAAACCAGCCTAACTCGCATAGCTGAACTATTTTAATTTCTCCTTTGCTGTCAAAGAATTGATATTAATATGTTATATGGAGATAAACACTCCTTGAGGGTATAACTCATTTCACCTCTGACTAGAAATTTTTGTCCCATTCTCAGCAAATTCCAAAGGCTTCTTGTATTTACAGTTTTAATGAAAACTCCTTTCATGCATTTCAGAAATTCTTGCTGAGAACCAACCATGCTCCGAGCACATATAGGGAACTGTGGTGATAAACAAAACTTCCACAATCAAAGGGTGGTTAAAGATGATATTCAAATAAATGTAAAATATAATATAGCAGGAGATGACAGATACTATGAAAAAAATAGGTATAAATGTTATTTTGTACTGAGTCTTCAGGTAGGGCCTGCAAACAAGATGATAATTGAACTGATTCCTCAAAAAAAGAGAGAGAAGGAACTAGTGTGATGTTAGGAGAAGTGTGTGCCTGGTAGAGAGAGCTGCCACTGCTAAGGACCTTAGAAAGATGCTGGTGCCACCTGTTCAAATCCAAATAAGGAAGGCAGTGGGGCAGAGGGGTAAGCAAGAAGGAGAGTGACTAGACATGGTGTCAGGGATGCTGAGGAACAAAGTGGCCTCCCTGTGACAGCCGACACTTCAGTCCACACAGAATCCCTCCTTTCATGTGATTCCTTGTACTTTATGAATTTAGTTGCAATGGCATTCTGTGAATTGTAAACATATCATATCCTCTTCTTAGTTCCATCTTTTGACTAAATCCTGGTCTCTGTATTATGTCACCTTAATATAGGAGGCCGTTCCCCTAGAGGGTCAGACAGTAAAGAATCTGGCTGCCGTGCAGGAGAGCCAGGTTCAAACTCTGGATGCAGAAGATTCCCCTGGAGAAGGGAATGGCAATCCACTCCAGTATTCTTGCCTGGACAATTCCATGGACAGAGGAGTTTGGCGGGCTACAGTCCATGGGGTCACAAAGAGTCAGACACAACTGAGTGATTAACACTTTCACTTCACTTCCTTTGCTTAAAGAACTGCTCTCATCCCAGTCACAGACACACACACCATGTCCTAGTGAGCTGTGTCACTACTATGCATTTCTTACCTAGAACCACCTTCTTTAGGCCTTGAGTGGGTACAAGTCAAACTGGTCAGATCAGATTATCCTTCATTTAAGGAATATATCAGAGAAGACAATGACACCCCACTCCAGTACTCTTGCCTGGAAAATCCCATGGATGGAGGAGCCTGGTAGGCTGCAGTCCATGGGGTCGCGAAGAGTCGGACATGACTGAGCGACTTCACTTTCACTTTTCACTTTTATGCATTGGAGTAGGAAATGGCAACCCACTCCAGTGTTCTTGCCTGGAGAATCCCAGGGATGGGGTCGCACAGAGTCGGACATGACTGAAGTGACTTAGCAGTAGCAAGGAATATATAAATGCTACCCAGAAATTTCAGTTCACAAGCTTCCCATGGACCAATAGACTTGGGGTTCCTTCTTGGTATGGCCACTTTCTGCCCTACATTTAAAGAAATATTTTTAAAAGTCTGAGAGAGACAGAGAGAGAAAGAGAGAAGAATGGACATATGGGCCTTAGGGGGAAATTATATATTAAGCCTGAATGGCCCCTTCAGACAATGTGATGAATTAAAACTTCCTTGCTTTGGCAACATTCCAACTCCAGTTATATCTCCTCGATGCCCAGAAAAGATAATTAAAAAAAGAAAAAATACCTTTATGACTTTGATAGAAACGGCGATACATTTATGGCACAAGACACCTAACAGATTGAACACCCCAAAAGAAAAAAGAGTAAAGTGCATAAGAAAACAATTCACAAAACGAGCCATACAAACTGCAACCAAAGGTGGGTATGCTTTATATGAAGCAGTAGAAGACCTGTTTTTCTTAAGCCTGACTCACTTATTTGAACAATTTTTTTTTTTTTCCATCCCATAGAGAAAGAAGTGAGCTTCCTAGGTGGCACTAGTGGTAAAGAACCCGCCTCCCAGTGCAGGTTAGACCTAAGTGATGCGGGTTCAATCCCTGGCTTGGAAAGATCCCCTGGAAGAGAGCACAGTAACCCACTCCAGTATTCTTGCCTGGAGAATCCCATGGACAGAGAAGCCTAGTGGGCTTCAGGCCATAGGGTCGCATAGAGTTGGACACAACTGAAGAGACTTAGCACACAGCACACTCACACACAGAAGGAGGTAAGCCCTGTCTCAGTTTTCTTGTGGGGCATCTTGTGTTTGTTTTTCTTGAACTTCTGGCTTTATCTTACTCCGTAAGTAAATTTGGTGGGCATATCCCAGTTCTCACCAATTAACATGCAAAGGGCTTTCCAGACCATACTCTACAATTTCTACAGACTCCATGACAATTCACCCATTCACCCTGGATAAATTTCTTCATATGATTTATGCCTGAGGACATTATGTATGACATCATTTACTTCATTATACTGTGACTTTGCCATTATAATGCAAAATCCTAATCATCTGAGACTTCCTTCACCTGCTTTGTTCACTATCACATTTTCAAAAAGGTATGTGAATACATGTGCACTTGTATAGGAACATATTTAAGTATAAATGAAGTTACAAAATAAAAAGAATGGCAATGAAAATAGGTCTGGCTTAAATATAATAGTAACGAATCAACCGTATTATTTTAAGAAATCAAATACAGCATCAAAAACTAACTGAAAATTATATTTAAATGGTAACTATTTAGTGAAATCACATAGATTAGAAATTAAATTGGGAAATGTGTAGACATGAAATGATATAATATATAATGTTCCTAGAATCATTAGGCTTATGTTCAAATTTTATTGAATGTGCTTTATGCATCCCATTCCTTCTTCTAATTGGACTTTAATTAGCATCATTTCATTGGCAACACTGAGCCTTATGTTACTGAGGTCAAACTTTGCTTTTCCTTTAGTCCTAACTAAATACATTTATTTATGAATCAGGGTAGCAAACTATCACACTAACCTCTGGTGTCTGAGCTAGGTTGGATTGGCTCACAGCTGACCTCAGATAAATGTTCTAGGCTTGCATTCTCTCTAATTCTCCCACAGCATCTACTGGGCTCTCAGACTCACCTGGATGGGAACTGAGAGAAAGGTCTTTGTGTGGAAGTTCAAATGCCTCCTGGAAGGTTGATATTGGTAATTGAAGCTCTGTCCCCACAAGACAGCTGGAGGGAGAGAAGGACTGTTTTACAGTCAGACTCATGTCTCCAAAGGAAACATGTTCTATGTCATCCAAGATTTCTCAGGCTGAGGGGACTGCAGCAGAGAGACTTTATAGCTCACTTAGCTTCTCATTAGGCATTTTTCGGTTGTAACACCCATACTCTGTACCTGATTTCCCTAGGGGACAAGGGTCTGGACAGAAAAGAAAATTTCCCTGTTCTTTCTCTGTTCCTAAGAGACCAGGTTACAAGGCAAGTGAATTCTGTTTTTATTATTCCTTCTCAATTCTCCTGCACCCAAAGGCTTGTCAACTACAAATTGGCACTTGCCAGTCAACTACAAATCGGCACTTGCCAAAAGCATTTGTCAGTGACAACAGCATGGGATTTGCCACCTGCCTCTGCTGACTTTGAACCCTGTGTTGTTGCAGCTGTTGACCTTCAACACCTGCTGAGGGGGTTTAGGGCGGAGTGAGGCACTCTGTGCTCCAGGGAATCTGGTGGGACAGGTCTTTAGATAGCTAAATATTCTCAGGAACTGATTTCATGATCCCAATCTTTGCATCTTCTTTATATCTAGAAAAGCACTGAATCCCTCTGTGGTAACATCAGCTCCTCCTGACTAGTAGAAAACTTTCTGTAAAGTAAGCAGTTGGTTGCATTGAACTCCCCCTTCACCAAAATCTTATATTTTGACCTTCCCCAACTGCCTCTATGGAGCAGTCTCTCAGAGATATCTGAGGTGCTGTCTCCTGGATTGCAGTCCTCATCTTGCCCCTAAATAAAACTTAACTAGCAGCTATCACATTGTGCATTTTTTTAAGTCCACACTCTAATATTAAAGGCAAAAAGTTGACAGACTTGAGATGAAAGTATACACAATTAGCATATTTAAATGGGCATTATAAAATGGTTACATCTCTTTTGTTTAATTATATTGTGGAATAAGCATGTTTCACTGGTAATGCTTCCCCTGTGTGGTACTATAAGACAAGGCATATAAATCTACATCTCAACAACTCTTAATTGAACTTGCTAAAGGAAACCAATAGGGTGACCTGAGTCATGTGTGCATGTGTGAGTATGTGTGTGTGTGTGTGCTCATTCACTCTTGTCTGACTCTTTGCAACCCTATGGACTGTAACCCACCAGGCTTCTCCATAGAAATTTCCAGGCAAGAATATTGGAGTGGGTTACCATTTCCTACACCAGGGTATCTTCCCAAACAGAAATCAAACCCTCATTTCCTGTTGCTCCTGTGTTGGCAGGCAGTTTCTTTACCACTGAGCCACCTGAGCCATACAAGCAAGTAAAAAATGGAAACTAACATTCAAGACTAATAAAGATTAAAAAATAATGATTTTGCTCTGGAATGAACTGGTAAACTTGGAAGATCTTTGCTGAATGCCTTAAACAAACCTTTGACAGTGAAAGTGTTAGTTGCTCAGTCATGTCCGACTCTTTTTTGACCACATAGACTGTAGCCCACCAGGCTCCTCTGTCCATGGAATTCTCCAGGCAAGAATACTGGAGTGGGTAGCCATTCCCTTCTGCAGGGGATCTTCCTGACCCAGGGAGCAAATCCAGGCCTCTTGCATTACAGGCAGGTTCTTTACCATCTGAGCCACCAGGGGAGGCCCAAAACCTTTGAAGGTGTTGGAGGAGAGTGTCATTTCCTCGGGTTTGTCTCGCTGCAGCAAAAATTTGAAGTGACAGATGGATCTGTGTTATAGCTCAGTTTTATTATGAAAAACAAAGGATAGTACACCCTCGAGGAGTGAGGGTGGGCAGACCCAAAAGACTAAGAGAAGAGAGGCTCCAATCCTTCTAAGCTTCCTCCTTTTATACATTTGTCTCCTCCCCACAAGCCTGTCCTATGTAAATTGGGCTAGCCAGGAGGGCTGTTTGTTTTACCTGAGGTCCTCACTCTGATCCTTAGACCTGCCTTTGTTCTATTTTTGCAGGCTTTTCCCTTCTTTGTCTTTTAGCCACCACCATTGTGGACTCCTTTTTCCTGTTCTAACTACCTATTATTCCCCCTTCAAAAGATGGGAGGCCCAATTCTTTGGAAACACAGGCATCGAGGTCTCTATGGCTACTTCCTGTTGAAGATGGATGGTGAGGGGCATTGGGCCTCCCCCTCTTGCTAGTCTCGAGCTTCAGAGTCCTCATATCTGTGTCCATCTAAGGATGAGTGATTTTCCATAGTCAGGTGGTTTTATATATCCTTGTTGAACTAGCACTGCATGTTGTAGCTTGTTGACCTGGGCAGAGACAAAATGGGTTAGACAATTGATACTACATGAAGCAATCATGTGGTGATAATGGGGATTAGGAGGGCCATTAGCCAACTTCAAATTTCCCCTTGCCAGGAAAAGGATCCCCCAAAGAGACTGTAGTCAAGAACTCTCCAGCTCATTCTTTGAGATCCTGTAGGGCCTGAATGTTTTTCTTGAGGACTGTGAGACTCTTTAACTTGGCTGGAGGTATTTACCCAGAAATAGCATGTCTCATTCAAGATGGCTCAGGTCCCTCCTTGTTCAAGGATCAGGAGATCTATCTCCTGTCTATTTTGGAATACAAGCTCCAAGCTGTGTTGGCTCTTTAGAGCTGACCTCAGAAATCTTATCCCCAGAAACTTAATTCTGGGGACATTCATTAGAATGGCACTCATTTGTAGTCCTGGAAAGGTATCTGAGATCTCCTAGGGGCTCACAGTGTATTGAGTGTGTTTTCTTCTGTTTTCTTCCATGGCTTGACTCGTGAGTAGTGAATCCAGGAGTCATGTCCTGGCACCTTGACTGCTGTGGGAGTAGAAAGTATTACAGGGTAGGGGCCCTTCCATGTGGGCTGGAGTTGAACCTTTGGGGATCCATTCTTCCAGACTCTAATTAGGACTTGAGTCCCTGGAGCATATAGCAGTGACTCTTTAGAATCTTTTGGGTCCTGGTTGATACCCCACAAGCGTATATCCTGTTGGAATTGCCCAATGGCCATGGTATAAGACCAGAGAGTCTGAGCCTCTGAATCTAGGAAGAAGTCATTGACATAAGAAAAAGGTCTCCCATATAGCATCTCATAAGGACTAAGACCAACCTGTTCCTTAAGGGCCTTATGGGTGCAGAGGAGAGCTACTGGTAAAGCCTCCTTCCATCCCAGGGAGGTCTCCTGGGTTATCTTTTTATAGCTGATTTTAAGAATTGGTTGACTCTTTTTACTTTTCCTGAAGACTGAGGCCTCCAGGCACAATGGAGGTAACAAGTAGTGCCCAGTACTTTAGAAACCCCTTGGGTGACCTTAGAAGTAAATCATGTCTCATTGTCATTCTGCAATGACCTGGGCAGACCAAATCTTGGAATGATTTCATGGAGCAGCTTTTTACCACCTCCTCAGCCTTCTCAGTCCAGGTGGGAAAGTCTTCAATCCATCCTGTGAATGTATCTATCTTAACTAATAGGTATTTATACCCTTGAGAAACTGGCATCTGGATGAAGTCCATCTGCCAGTCCTCTCCTGGGTAGGTCCCACAATGTTGGATGGGCTGGGCCGGCTGGGGTCTTCAAGCTCCTTGGGGGTTGTTTAATTGGCAAGTGGGACAAGAGGAAACCTGTTCCTCTGAAGGAACTTTCTAGTAATCTTTGGAAGGCCTTTTCCCCAAAATGAGTGGTAACATGTAAGGAGTTCACCAACTTCCACTGGAGGTTCCCAGGCAGAAAAAGGAGTCCCTCCTTTTGGAACCACCCCATATGATCTTCTTGAAAGCCTTCACTCTTAGCTTTAAGAGTCTCACCTTCAGTATAGGAAGGAGTTTCTGGCAAGTTAGTCTGTGGAACTAAGGTGGCAACCCCTATTAGGTCATGGTTCTGTAACGCTGCTCTTAGCTACCTGATCAGCTGCTTGGTTCCCTTGTGCCACTTCTGTGCTCCCTTTCTGGTGTCCTTTATGGTGGGAGACTGAAATCTCAGTGGGCAGATGGACTGCCTCCAAGAGTCTAAGGATTTGATCACCATACTTGATTGGGGACCCCCAGGTGGTCAAGTGGCCCCTTTCTTTCCAAATAGCTTGTGCATGTAGCATCAGAAAGGCATACTTGGAGTCAGTGTAAATGGCTCTTCTTTTCCCTTTTCCCAGCTCTAAAGCTCGAGTCAGGGCTATGAGCTCAGCTAATTGGGCTGAAGTACCTGGTGGCAGAGGTTTAGACTCTATGGTCTCAAAATTGGAGACTACTGCATACCCAGCTCTTCTTTTTCCATCCAAGACAAAGCTGCTTCTATCAGTGTACCAGATTTCCTCAGAATTGGTCAGAGGATCTTCTGGCAATCCCTCTTGGGGCTTTGTCCAGTGGCCCAAAGTTTCTAGGCAAGAGTGAAAAGGCAGAGAGGCCTCGGGGATAGGCAGGAGGGTAGCTGGGTTAAGAACCTCACAAGGGGACATAGTCAAACCTGGATTTTCCATCAGCACTCCTTGATATCTGAGGATCCTTTGATCTGACATCCATAAATGTCCTCTCCCATTCAGAAGTTGTTTCACTTGGTGGCTGGTAAAAAATAGTTAGTTTGGCCCCAGGAGAGAGTTTTAAAGCATCTTCTATCAGGGCTGCAATAGCTGCAAGATTTCAAAGACAGGAAAAGATCTGTTCCCAATAAGGGAGTAGGACACTCAGGGACCATCAGGAACTGGTGGGAAAATATTGGTCCATCCCAGCAACAAAGTGCTCAGGTGAATCTTTTTGTTAATTGTTTTTCCTGTAGCACCCAAAATGGTACAGGTTTGGTGGGAGAAGGCTCTGGAGCAGGAGGTCAGGACAGAGTAGGTGGCCCCTGTGTCAACCAAGAAATTCTCAGGCCTACCTGCCACATCCGGTTGCACCCTTGGCCTGATTCTTGGCACAAAGAAGATTGAGGACAGAAGAACCCCCACCCGCTTGGGCAACAGCTACTAGGGCACCACAGATAGTGGAGCCTTTAGGACACCCTGGGGCACCCACTGCTGCTCACCTATTCACAGGGGGTTCGAGAAAACAAGAAACAAGAGATTGTAAAGGAATTAGGATTTTTTTTTAGCCATATGTCCTTCCAGCCATAGTGGTGAGGCCTTCCTACTCCAACCAGAGGTCTTCTGGAATCTGAGACAGCCACGTGAGCTTTCTGCTGAGTTTGCTTTGGCTGTTCTGGTTTCCAGCACGCAAGGCTTCTTGTCACTTCCACTGTGCTGGGTTTTCTTTACATTCAGCTTCCACCGCATGAGCTTTCGTGGAGTTGGGCTTCTGCTGTGCTTGGCTTCTGCCTCACAGAAGCCTTGGAGCCAAGGCTGTTTCAGCCAGATTAAAGCCAAGAAATGGCACCATAGATGTCTGGGGAGTGTGTAATTTCCTCGCTTCTGTCTTGCTGCAGCAAAAATTTGAAGCAATGAATGGACCAGTGTTATAGCTTAGTTTTATTAGGAAAAACAAAGGATAGTACACCCTCGAGGAGTGAGGGTGGGCAGATCCAAAAGACTAAGAGAAGAGAGGTCCCAATCCTTCTAGGCTTTGTCCTTTTATACATTTGTCTCCTCCCCACTGAGCCTGCCCTATGTAAATTGGGCTAGCCAGGAGGGCTGTTTATTTTACCTGAGATCTTCACTCTGGTCCTCGGACCTTTCTTTGTTCTATTTTCATGGGCTTTTCCCTTCTTTGTATTTTAGCCACCACCATTTTGGACTCATTTTCCCTATTCTACCTACCTAACAAAGGCATGATATATTAAACTCTAAAGTTCCAGAACATGCAACACATAAAATTCTGTTTAGTTAGAAATCTTGTCACTGAAAAAAAAAAAAAAATCGTTTAGCTGACAGACATGCTCTTTGAGGAACTAAAAGCCACTGTCCTTGTTATAGCCACGCTTTCCGGGAAACAGACTCACTCAGAAGGACAATGCAGATAGTGGAGTGCAGTTTATTACGCCGGCGGGCCCAAGGCAGAGTCTCCTCTTAGCCAAGGACCCCGTCCCGCATTTGTGAAAATCTTTTATACCCCATGCGTACGTGTCTAAACCCACCTCCTATCCCATGTGTACATGTCTTAACCCACCACTTGCCCCATGTGTACGTGTCTTAACCCACCACTTGCCCCATGTGTACGTGTCTTAACCCACCACTTGCCCCATGTGTACGTGTCTTAACACACCACTTGCCCCATGTGTACGTGTCTTAAACAGTCAATAGTCAATAAGCCCGCAGTTACATTCCAACCAGTTAATAATCGATAAGCCTGTGATTACATCTTGACAGATGCGAAAAAAAGTTTATGACCTGTCCGGAGACAGATGTGATTACGGTATGCTTCCTCTTAGGCAATGAGTAGCCTGGATGTGATCTTCAGGATTCTTCTGTCTGGAGGGGGTCTTATCCTTCCATTGTCGTCCTCACAGGCACTAAGCAGAGAGTTCGGAGTCCACTGGAGAGGCAGTCGAGCACAGCCAGCACGGACAGGCCTGAGATCGAGTTCAGGCCCTATGAATTCCTTCTTCATCCTTTCTCTTGCAAATCTCTACAAACCAGAATGTAAATATTGCAGGGAAGAGCCAATTCTGACTTCAGGTCAGATCCTTTACTTTAACATTTGCTTACCTTTGCTTTTGTTCACTAAAAGGGTCCTGTTTATACACAATGACCTGCCTCAAGGAACCCTGCCCCTCTGCCTGAATATTAACTCAAAGTGCCTTTGTTCAGGACTCTGTTCACCTGTGGGTGGCTAGAGGAAAGAAGAAATTAACTTATCCCCTTCTAAGGCTTGCCATTTTAGGAGATATTTTCAAGATTATTGGACTTTTTACTTTGCTTCCTCACCTCCCCCCACCATCTTTATTCTATAAAAACAAAACCTGGCATCCAGCTCCCATAAAACAGTTATTCTGAGCATTAATCTGTCATCTTCTTGGTCTCAACACTTTCTCTTTCAGATTTATTGGCAGCAAGTAGAGTGAGGTCAGACTCAATAACAGGTACACTCCACAAGGACCCGAGACTGAGCCTAATTAGCTCTTTCAGCGAGACCTGAAACCTACAGAAAAGGGGGCAGTTTTAAAATTGAAACTGCTAGGAATACTCCCTCAGCCAAACCTCACAAACAGTAAAGCCTTAGTCATCTGAACAAGCAATTTTAATTTGTCTTCCAATTGTTTGTAAACCAGTAAGTTTAACACATGGACTATATAGTCCATGCAATTCTCAAGGCCAGAATACTGGAGTGGGTAACCTTTCCCTACTCCATGGGCTCTTCCCAACTCTAGGATCAAACCCAGGTCTCCCACATTGCGGGTGGATTCTTTACCAGCTGAGCGACAAGGGAAGCCCAAGAACACTGGAGTGGTTAGCCTATCCCTTCTCCAGGGGATCGTCCTGACCCAGGAATCAAACCAGTGTCTCCTGCATTGCAGGTGGATTATTTAACCACTGAGCTATCAGGTAAGCGGCTTCCCAGGTGGCTCAGTGGTTACAGAATCCACCTGGAAATGCAGGAGATGTGGGATCGATCGCCGGTTCACCTTGGGACGGTCCCTTGGAGAAGGAAATGGCAACCCACTCCCGTAATCTTGCCTGGAGAATCCCATGGACAGAAGAGCCTTAAGGGTTACAGTCCACAGGGTCACAGAGAGTTAGATGTGATTTAGCGACTAAACAATACAGGTGACTTGAAGCAGTTGATCAGATATATAGTTTTGTGTTCGATCAGTGATTGTAATAGTGCAACTCTAGATATGGGAAAATGCAACAAAGGAAAACATTTCCTGGATCATCATAGATAAGTAAGACAGGATCTAGAGAATCTTCTAATATACCAACAGGACCTGGAGAAGAGGAAAACAAGGGAACTAGAAATATCTTGTGTTCTAATCAAAGCACACACCTTGCTCAGTTCGTAACTTTGGATCAATCACCTAGTGTCAAAAATTTAGAAGGGGGATCATAACAGCAGAGTCTTCATAGGATGGACTTTTGCAAGAAATAAATGAGACAATATCTATAAGATTCTAAGCCCAGTCCACAGTGTATTAAATGATCTAAATTTATCTCATATAATTACCAAAAGTTCTAAAAATAAGGGACTAAATGCCAGCTCTTCACTTCTATTATAGTAAAAGCATGAAACTCCTAATTGATGGGTCAAAAGCATTATGAAGCCAAAGTTTATTTTACCATGGTTTTAAAACAAAGGAACACAGCTCGCTAAGTTATTGAAGAATAAATAGTAAGTTTCTGGTGGTATCAGGAGCTGTGTTCCCATCGCAAGTCAATACTTTTGAGACCCAAGTGAACTAGTCCAGACAGGTTCTCAGCCTTAGATTTGGATAAAACTTGGACTCAGGGTTGTGGAAAGTTAAAATGTTAGACCTCTGAAAGCCAGAAGAGTTCATGGAGTAGTAAAAAGAACTGGATTTACCTCACTTTTAACTTGGTCTCTTGAGAACACAAATCAGCAGGAAAAATTTCCAGTTTTATTCAAACAAGTTCCCTTGGGGAAATACGCTCAGAGCTTGGAGTAACAGTGGAAAATGTATTAATGAGCAGATGTAGTCAGCCAATACAGTTAACATACAGAGCTATAAATATCACCACATCTACAGTATCTGAGTGTGTTCAGCCTTAAGCTGGGGAAGGTATGGTTTTTGTATTTGAATTCCTGAATCTGTCTCAGGAACCCATGCTTCACTCCTTTCTTCTTTCTCGTCTGGAGACAGAGCTTCAGTCTCCACCATCCAGGGAGGCACCAGCTTCCACACAGAGACCTTCATCTCAGACTTCCCCTCCAGGTGAGTCTAAGAGCTCCATAGACACTGCTGGAAAAAGTCAGAGGGAATGAAACCCAAGAACATTTACCTGAAATCACATGAAAACCCAAACAGCTGACCAACAGCTGAGAGATCTCCATGTTTATTTACTTGATTGACTAATTTATAATCAATTTATTTATTATGTTAAATAGAGAAATATCTATTGGATTCATCAATTCAAGGTTTTTTGTTTCCAATTAAATTTGGGAATGAAAATTTAGTTGAATGAGACTCACGAAGGGAGGCATAGTGCTGTCAGTAAAATTTATAATTTCCAAGAGATTTGCAGTTTAGGGAAGTAGGAAAATAGACTAGCAGACATGGAGAGATTTGCAGTGAAGTGATGACATTTTATTAATTTACTTTTAATATTTAAGATAAGGTATGTTTGAGAAGGCTCTATATTCATTAGGAAGATCCAGATCAATGGACTTAGCTCCTGTCTTGTAACTACAGTTCTTGAAATACACTTCTCATAGAATCTTCTCTCACACAGAGTATTCACTTGAAAATATTGCATTTAACTGTATCTCTTTTATGTTTTGGGGGGGTTTGTGTAATTTTTATAATGTTGTGTTTTCTGCCATACAACAATGCAAACCAGCCATAATTATGCATACATCCCCTCCTTCCCAAGCCTCCCATTTGACCCAGCAATCCCAATTGGATATATACCCTGAGAAAACCATAATGGAAAAAGACGCATGTACTCCAGTGTTCATAACAGCACTATTTACAATAGGCAGGACATGGAAGCAACCTAGATGTCCATCAAAAGATGGATAGATAAAGAAGATATAGTACATATTTACAGTGGCATATTCCTCAGCCATTAAAAAGAATGAAATACTACATTTAATATGCAAAAGGTCATATGGTAAAGGGCCTTGCTTCACAATTATTTCATTACTTGCGAGGCTGAATATATTTAGGGATTTTTGAGCCCTTTATTTTCTGTACTCAAAACTGTTTCTGCATGTTTTTTGTTTTACATACTGGTACTTGAATGCTGTTATTTTTTCTGTTTCTTTTTTCTCTTTTCCTTCTTTTTTGCTGTATAATTTCCTTTATAATTTATTTCATCTCAAGCTGTGAGATAAAAGCCCAGGAACTGTATTCCATCCTGCAGAAGAAGGGGAGAATGAAACATATTTTAAATACCTTGAGGAGTCTTCTTGCTAAAAAAAAGAAATACATGCAACTTCTCTCTCCTCACTCTTTCCCTTCCCATCACAGGTATATCAGACACCGTTTCACCCAAAACTGCTAACCCTGGTCTGAATTCCCTATTCCAGTCTCTCTTTTTTTATGTTTTATGCATTCTTTCAAACAATTATAATTTTTGAAAGACTTTGCTAATTTCCATTTAATCCTTGTGTGTATGTGTAATGTATTTGTTGGGTGTGTGAGTGTTTATAAATTGTGAGTGGTCAAATCTATCAGTTGGTCACATTTCTTCTTTCCTCCCATTGCTCTTTAAACATAGAAAGTTCTACATTTACAGTAGTGTAAAAAAAAAAAAAAACTTTAGATTCATTGCTTCTTTTTTTTACTTTTATTCTCTTTTTTATTTTTAGTTGAAGGATAATTGCTTTACAGTATTGTGTTGGGTTCTGCCATACATCAACACGAATCAGCCATAGGTATACATATGTCCCCTCTCTCTTGAACCTCCCTCCCACCTCCCACCCCATCACAACCCTCTAGGTTGTCACAGAGCACCAGCTGTGGATTCCCTGCATCATACAGCAAATACCCACTGGCGATCTATTTTACATACGGTAATGTATATGTTTCCATTGCTTGTTATTCACTTATTTTTTTTCTTACTGCTACCTTTTGCCTTCAGTAGATCTATTTCTAAAATATTAATCAAGTGCTTCCATCTTGTGGAACATATTCTTTTACATTCAACAAAGATCACATGTATTTCTCATGAGGATGTTTAAATACATATATATTTATACTGACTGAAATTACAATTTTAGTTACTGCTTCCCCTGTGTGCATGTGTGTGTGTGTGTGTGTGTGTGTGTTAGTCACTCAGCCATGTCCAATTCTTTGCAACTCCATGGACTGTAGCCCACCAGGCTCCTCTGTCCATGAAATTCTCCAGGCAAGAATACTGGAGTGGGTTGCCATTTCCTTCTCCAGGGGATCTTCCAAGTCAGAGATCTGTAATGCAGGCAGAATCTTTACCATCTGAGCCACAGGAAAGCCCACTGTTCCCCATATGACTTTTTAAAAATATATATATTTCATTTGCTTGTCCATTTCAATTATATACAAAACTAGTATTAGTGTGACCATGGTTATTTTATATTTTTCTTTCATGATTTCATCTTTTATTATCATAATTTCATCTTTTATTATATCATATCATATTATCATAATATCATCTTTTATTCATCTTAATTTTTAGTTCAATTTTGTTTAGCCAAGTTGTTTCCAATGCACTCTAATTTAAACAGGTTTTATTTCCAGTGCCATTCTTTTTATTTTATAAATTTCATTTTCTAAAAATGTGTTTCTTTGTCTATGCATACACTGGTGAAACCAGAGTGAACAGAGCAGGTGAGGTCCCTGCCCATCTGTTTCTCACATTTTAATGGAGGAAGAAGCTGTGGTCCCTTGAGTCTGAACACCTTGCTGCTGTTCTCTCTGCAACCTGTCTCTTCTGCAGAAGTCTTTATTCATATTGCTTTTCCCTCAGCAGGAACTTGTCTTTTAAAAAACAAACAAACAAAAAACAAACTATTCCTCAATGACTGCAATTGATTAGAAATATTTTGGACTATATCCTAGAGCAAAATATACCTTTTACATGTGATCCAGCATGCATAGACATTTAAGCAAAAAAATATACATGCATCATATGCCAACACACACAGAGCTGAACAAAGTAAACCAAAACACCTTTACTATGTTCGAGGCATTCTGAATTTCTCACTAACAGTGTAGAGTACATGACTACTAGAGGAAAAGCAATGTGGAATAGGCATTCCTATTCTGAGATGGCACCAGGGATCCCTCGAAATGGAAATTCCATACAAAAACTATGTATATGAATTTTTGAGTGCAAAATATAAATCATAGAATTTCAACTGTGTCTGAAATGCCAATCTTTGAGAAAATTAGCTGTAGTATTTCATCTTTTCTTCCTTTCAAGTTCACCACATGGAGCCAGGGAATGAGACACAAATTTCAGAATTTCTTCTTCTGGGATTATCAAAGAAAATAGAACTTCAGCCCCTTATATTTGGACTTTTCCTCTCCATGTACCTGATCACTGTGATTGGAAACCTGCTCATCATCCTGGCTGTCAGCTCAGACCCCCACCTCCACACCCCCATGTACTTCTTTCTCTCCAACCTGTCCTTTGTAGACATCTGCTTCACCTCCACCACCATCCCAAAGATGCTGAAGAATATACAGACAGAGAACAAAGTAATAACCTACGGAGGCTGCATCACCCAGATACACTTTTTCCTGCTCTTTGCCACAATGGAGATCTTCCTCCTGACCGTGATGGCCTATGACCGCTTCGTGGCCATCTGCCATCCTCTGCACTACACAATCATCATGAACCCCCGGGCCTGTGGACTGCTGGTTCTGATGTCCTGGATAATGAGTGTCCTGAATTCCTTGTTACAGAGCTTAATGGTGTTGTGGCTGTCCTTCTGTACAGACTTGGAAATCCCCCACTTTTTCTGTGAGATTACTCAGGTGGTCCAACTCGCCTGTTCTGACACCTTTCTTAATGACATTGTTCTGTATTTTGCATCTGTGCTGCTAGGCAGTGTTTCCCTCACTGGTATCCTCTACTCCTACTCTAGGATAGTTTCCTCCATACGAAGAATCTCATCAGCCCAGGGGAAGTATAAAGCATTTTCTTCCTGCGCATCTCACCTCTCAGTTGTCTCCTTGTTTTACTGTACAGCCTTAGGAGTGTATCTCAGCTCTGGTACTACCCACAGCTCACAGTCAAGTGCCACAGCCTCAGTGATGTACACTGTGGTCACACCCATGCTGAACCCCTTCATCTACAGTCTGAGGAACAAAGACCTAAGGAGGGCTCTGAGAAGAATCATTGGCATGGCCCTCTATACGGGCCAATTGTCCCTGGGCTGAAGAAGTAAGTACCCATGACTATAGGACTCAAAGCCGCAGAGGCGGAAATTGCTTTTCCTTAATCAGATTGCTAAAGTAGAACTTGCTACTCCTATTTATAACCTGGAATTTTCATTTCTTTGGATTTAACTCCTCTACACAATTTGTCACTCACTTCATTAAGTTTCAGATCTGTCTGATACATAGACAGCTTTCCCTTTGTTCATATTCATGCAGTCACAAAGTTTTTTCTCAATTTTGGGCCAAGAACATTTGAAGATTTCAGTATCTTACCTGGGGCAAATTGGATTATTTAAAAATTGTTATTGTTTAATCACTCAGACTCTTTGCAACCTCATGGACTGTATGTAGCCTGCCAGTCTCCTCTGTCCATGGGATTTCCCAGGCAAGAATACTGAGAAATGGGTTGTCATTTCCTTTCCCGGGGCATCTTCCCAGACTAGGGATTGAACATGCATCTCTTGTGTTGACTGATAGGTTCTTTATCACTGATCCACCAGGGAAGTCCATTCCTTAAAAATTATTTCTCAATGATACATATCATACCAAAGTAATTTTACTTTTGTTTTCTGTATGAATGTATTACTTACATGGGGAAAACAAACTAGACTTGGCAACTAAAGCCATTTATGTTATTTCATTGTAGAGGAAAATATGAAGCTACAGATTTTACTTTAATCCATTATTTTTCTATTGCCACTTTAATTTCTGTTCTTCACCATGTAGATTTGAACATTAATCCATTTAAACTTTAACTTCTATTCTTCACCATGTAGATTTGAACATTAATCCATTTAAGTCCAAGCCTACTGATAGTGATACTCTTGGCTAGGAGTGTCTGAGGTGCTCACCTGGCTTGTATTACTTATTTCAAGAAAACACAGACATCTTCCTGACCAAGTTTATGCTGCTACTGGACAGGTCCTTCTGGTATTTATTATGATTGAAAGATGCCTCTCAGCAATATCTATTGGGAAACTTAAAAAAAAAAAAAAAAAAAAAACACAAAGTTTGTAATCACCAATCCTGGAGTGTACATAGCATGCCATGTACTTAGGTCTTAGGTAGAGTGAAAAGGAGAGCACCAACTGGGGGCTCTGCCTTTATTGGGTTTTGTGGGTGGGGGTGGCTAGGATTCTGCTAGTTCACTCATTGTTGGTGAATTTAAAACATAAGGTGGAAGAAGGGCATGATCAGGAAAAAGCAGGTTCACTCATGTGCTCAGTCATCTATTTACTCAGGCTTTCTAAAAGGGCAACTTCATTGGTGGGGGTGACTTGAATGCTTCTCTAGTAGCTGTGTCATACAGCTGACAATATGCAGATGACACCACCCTAATGGCAGAAAGTGAAGAGGAGCAAAAGAGTCTCTTGATGAAGGTGAAAGAGGAGAGTGAAAAAGTTGACTTAAAACTCAACATCAAAAAAACTGAGATCATGGCATCTGGTTCCATCACTTCATGGCAAATAGATGGGGAAAAAATGGACACAGTGGCATATTTTATTTTCTTGGGCTCAAAAATCACTGAGGATGTTGACTGCAGACATGAAATTATAATACACTTGCTCCTTGGAAGAAAAGCTATGATAAACCTAGGCAGCCCATTGAAAAGCAGAGACATCATTTTGCCAACAAAGTTCCGCATAGTCAAAGCTGGCATAGCTTTTTCCAGTGGTCACGTATAGATGTGTGTTGGACCGTTAAAAAGGCTGAAAAGTGTGAAACTGAAAGTCACTCAGTCGTGTCCGGCTCTTTGCAACTTCATTGACTATACAGTCCATGGAATTCTCCAGGCCAGAATATTGGAGTGGATAGCCTCTCCTTCTCCAGGGCCTCTTCCCAACTGAGGGATCAAACCCAGGTCTCCCACATTGCAGGTGGATTCTTTACCAGCTGAGCCATGGGGGAAGCCACCAAAGAATTGATGCTTTCAAGCTGTGATATTGGATAAGACTCTTGAGAGTCCCTTGGGCTGCTAAGAGATCAAATTAATAAATCCTAAAGGAAATCAACCCTGAATATTCATTGGAAGGACTGATGCTGAAACTGAAACTCCAATATTTTGGCCATCTGAGGCAAAGAGCCAATTCATTGGAAAAGACCCTAATGCTGGGAAAGATTGAGGGCGGGAGAAGGGGGTGACAGAGGATGAGATTGTTGGATGGCATCACCGACTCAATGGACATGAGTTTGAGCAAGCTCCTGGGGATAGAGGAGGACAGGGAAGCCTGGCATGCTGCAGGCCATGGGGTTGCAAAGAGTCAGACACGACTTAGTGACTGAACAACAACAGCAGCTGACAATATGTTTATTCCACATGACTGTCTTTGAAATGAATGCCTTGGAAATCATAAGTTGAATTTCTGGCTCTTAAATTGTAGTCAAAATCTTAGTATCAGGTATTAAAGCTACAAGCCTGCTACTGTTTTTTATAACTGTTCTTCTGTCTTATTCAATTATCCACCTTGGTGTCCAGAATGCCTACCACAGTCACTGGCAAAAATTGATTATCAAATACATATCTCTCATGGAAGTTTACATGGAAAGACAAATTTGAAGTGATACTGTGGGAAATGAAGCCACTGGCCCAAACCCCAGGAAGGAACTTAAAGACACAAGGTGCAGGGAGAAGCGAGGCTTTAATGACAGTCTTACAAGACCGGGTGTCTGGTGGGCAGGCAAACCCAGAACTGTTACAATGGGGTTTTTATCCCCTCCTCATGCAAGGCCACTCTCGCAGTTCCTCATTGGCATGAGTAACTACAGGGTCAATAATCTTCCCAAGGAAGTCACCTGGATTTGTTACTCTCCCTTTGTCTGGATTTTCCTGTGAAAGTATCCTAATGGCTATTACATCAGCAGGTTGTCACTCTAGGCTAGTTGTCCTTGAAAATGGACCACTTCAAGTTGTTTTTTTTTTACAGTATGATTTTAGTATCATTGCTGCTGCTGCTGCTGCTGCTAAGTCTTTTCAGTCATGTCCGACTCTGTGTGACCCCATAGACGGCAGCCCACCAGGCTCCTCTGTCCACGGGATTTTCCAGGCAAGAGTACTGGAATGGGTTGCCATTGCCTTCTCCGTTTAGTACCACAGATGGCCATAAATATGAGGAAGCAAAATGTCAAGTCATACATGCTGTTACTGTGCACAATATTTTTCATGTTGTACATCTATTTATTAATGCATGGAAGGTGTTTTATCATAAGTCGGGGATTATATTCATTGAGGTGAATGATTGGTTACTGTATTTTATGTTTTACTACATCATTGTTATCCTGTTTCTGCTTGGAAACTTATAATCCTACTAACTATTAGGAATCTTTCTCTTGTTCTATGAACTCTCTCCCCTTTCCAGACTTTTGCTAAAAATAAGGAATGGTGAATGAATAATGTCAGTTCATTCATTTCTCATCTCCTTCATGCTCAGGAATCCCTTCATTCTTAATGATCAGAGGATCATCCACAAGAGAGTTTGATATCCTGCTCAGTCATATGGTTCAAGGTCATCAGTTTTTCTACACAAACATACATGTTCCTATGTGTGTCCTAGTTACCTAGAAGGGAGCCTCAAGATTGTCACTTGTTACTACAGTTATATGAAATAAACTGAAATAACACAATGACCATGTGTCTTTTCTTCAAATATCAGAATATATGCCAAAATTTTAAATCTCCAGATTATTATAATTGTACTCATTCTGTTCATGCTCATTATTGAGTGGTTAGTTAATGATACATAACAAACCATTCTGTGTCAATGGGATCAAATAATAATATCTTTATCTTTAGACAAATGTATAAGCTGTGGAGTCATACTAATTTCTTTGTGCCCGTCATAAGCATGTAGTCAGCTGTCACACTGTGTTTTTAAGACTCATTCATGGAGTTGCTGCTGGACAGGGAAGCCCGTGGGGCTGAAAAGAATCAGACACAACTGAGTGACTGGACTGAACTGATGACGTTAGTATGACTGTAGTGCTGTTCTGTCTTGAATCAAGTTTTGCTCTCAGTTTATCATAGCTTTATCTTAATATTTAACTTCTATTTACATAAAAAATTAGATTATCACATGAACTCCTTAAATTTAATAACACTGTTTCTATATCTAGAACATATATCCCAGTTAGAACATATATCTCACAGCCCTGTTAAGTGAGAACCTGCTGTCTTTGCTTATAGGCTCAACCCTTATCCATGCACCATCAGGTTTTTCCCATTTAATTAAATTATTGGAGTATAATTATACAGAACAAACTTCATAAAGTGTACAAATTAATGAACTAAAAGAGTTATACAAAAATAAGATAATCTACTAAATATTTTCATTTGTGGATAATTTGACAGTGTGATAGTTTTGAAGTTTTTTATGTAATTATGAAAAGTTAAACTATTTGAGCCTCTGTTTCCTTATTTCTGAAGGTTATGTGGAATAATAAACATAACTTAATAGGGATGTGATAAGAAATAAATGAAATGAATATGGAAATTCAACTTTTAGCCCAAAGAAAATGCTCGAGTAAATGTTGCATCTGTTTCTCTGTGTGTGTTTGGCTACATTTTTGTTTCAAATAAGCACAATCCTACACATATATGTACACACCTACAGACATGATTAGGATCCATCTTTTATATTAAAGGGAAAATTGAGAGAAAACTGGAGAGAATAGAAATGAAAAGAATGAACATTTCAAGTAAAATGATATAAGAGAATGTAGACATATACTCATAAAAATTTAAAGTACAGTAAGTGATCTCAATTTTCATAATGGCTCACATTTCCTGTCTTCATGTCAAAAGGCATCACAGTCAGGCATGTGTGCAATAAAGTAAGGCAATGAGGAATTCATTGTATCAGCTAATGGGATTGAAGACCTTCAAATAGATTGAAACTTTTCTTTTTACTTAATGTGGGTTTTCAACATAAAATACCCCAGTTAAGGTAAGCTAATGAATGAACTGCGGAGAAGGCAATGGCACCCCACTCCAGTACTCTTGCCTGGAAAATCCCATGGATGGAGGAGCCTGGTGGGCTGCCATCTATGAGGTCGCACAGAGGCGGACACGACTGAAGCGACTTAGCAGCAGCAGCAGCAATGAATGAACTGAGACGTTTAAACTCAATCCTTGCAAACAAACTTTATTGAGTAAATGTCTATATTAGATTCCTGTTGTTGTTGTAAAATACTCCCAAACTAGTTGCTTAAAATAAGCAAATATATGCTCTTACAGCCCTGGGTGTAAGGAACTTAAAATAAATGAGGCTTGTTGGGCTTATATCAAATGTCTGGAGACACGGTTCAATGTGGCAACATAGCAATATCCTACACTCACCTCCATCGATGGACACACCTAATCTACAGCTACCTATGGATCAACTTCCTCTGATAAAGATATGAAAACTAGATGAACTTCTCCTCCACAATAAATGACAATAGGACCACATCAAGATGGTAGAAGAAGAAAAGCGGTCTTTCTAACAACCCCATCCCTGGCATTGGTGACCCACAAGTAGGTGGGATCTTATATTTAACAGAGATGTTCCCTGAGGGACAATAGGTCCCTTACATCAGGTAGCCTTACATCAGGCTAACCAGGCCAACCCTTGGGACCTATCTGTACCAGAGAGACAATGTGGCTTTGAAAACAAATGAGATTATGTGCAGGAGACCTAAAAGTCAGTAGAGAAGGAAAAGCCTTCTCTCATAGAGCTCATGTGCAGATTCACTCACCCCAGGACCTAGCACCAAAGCAGGAGCTTAAAAAGTACCTAGAACATACATAAAGTAGCTTCATATTTAATTAAAGCATTTGATGGGGGTTGCAAGGACTTGAGATGCTCTCTGGGAACCAGGGCATTGGCAGCCATCATCTGTGTGCTCTCAGTCCATCTTGCCAGCACTGTCACTGGCAGGTACCAATATTGCCCTCAACTTTGCTCGTGCCCACAGGAATTCCCCACCCCATGCTTCCCCTTTGTCTGGTGTAGCCAGTGGGCCTTGAGAGAACTTGTGCTTTTCCCATGTCATACTAAAACTGGAGAACGTGGACCACACACAGTCCATTCCATGCCCCTGGTTTGACCAGTGCTCTTGCCCCACTGTCATCCTCACTAATATTTATTTCTCATCTCTTTGATGATAGCCATTCTGATAGCTGTGAGATAGTATCTCATGGTGGCTTTAATTTGTGTTTACCTTGTAGTTATGGATATGGAACATCTTTTTCTATGTGTATTGGCCAACAGTTTGTCTTCTTTGGGAAAAGTGTCTATTCATTTCTCTGCCCATTTTTTCGGGGGACTTGTCATGATAATTTTTTGTGTCCTTTGTATATTTTGCTAATATACTAACCCCTTGTTGAGTGTATCATTTGCAACTACCTTCTCCCACTAAGTAGGCAGCCTTTTCATTTTGTGAAGCTTTTTTCACTGTAATAAATCTGTTGAGTTGATGTAATTTCATTTGCTTATTTTCATTTTTGTTTGTCCTACCTGAGAAGGCAGGTCCAAAGAACATATTGCTAAGACCAATGTCAGAGTGTACTGCCTATGTTTTCTTCTAGTAGTTTTGTGGTTTCAGGCCTTATAGTTGGTTCTTTAGTCTATTTTGAGTTTATTTGTGTACATGGTGTGAGAAAGTATTCCAGTTTGATTCTTTTGCAAGTAGCTGTCCACTTTTCTCAACACTATTGAAGAGGTTGTCTTTTCACTATTGTGTATTATTGCCTCTTTTGTCATAGATGAATTGACCACATAAATGTTGATTTATTTCTGGGCTCTCTATTCAGTCCCAATGTCTCTATTCTGCCTATTTCTGAGCCAGTACTATACTGTTTGTAATATTCGAGAGATGATACCTCTAGCTTTGTTCTCTCTCAAGATTGCTTTGTCCATTTTAGGTCTTTTGTTTTTCATACAACTTTTAGAATTATCTGGTCTAGTTCCGTACCAAAAAAAAAAGTGCCTTTGGTATTTTGATAGGGATTACAATTGAATCTGTAGGTGGCTTCGGATAGCACGTTTATTTTAGCAATGCAAATTATTTCATTCCAAGAACATTTTATATCTTTCCACTTGCTTGTGTCATCTTTAATTTCTTTCATAAATATTTTACAATTTTCAAAGTTCAAGTTTCTTACCCCTTTGATTAGACTTATCCCTAAGTATTTTATTCTTTGTTGTGACTGTAAATGGTTTTTCCCCTCAATTTCTCTTTCTGATAGTTTGTTATTAACATATAGAAACCCAACAGATTTCTGTACATTAACTTTGTATCCTGCAAATTTAGTGAAATCATACATTGTTCGTAATTATTTTTGGTGGTGTCTCTAGGATTTTCTAAGCATAGCATCATGTCAACTACAAACAGTGTTAGTTCTGCCTTTGCAGTTGGATTGTTTTGTGTCTCATTCTTATTGATCACTATGGCTAGAACTTCCAATAGTATGTTGAATAAAAGTGGCAAAAGTGAATGTCTTTGCCTTGTTCCTGATCTTAAAAGAGTTACTTTTAGTTTTTCACTATAGGATATGGTGTTGGTTATTGTTTTATCATATATGGCCTTTATTATGGTAAGATATTTTATACCTTCTTCACTGAGATTTTTTTATTATAAATGCTGAATTTTGTCAAAAGTTTTTATGCATTTTTTCAAATGAACCTAAGGTTTTTATTCTCCAATTTGTTAATTAGAAGTATTACATTGATTTTTCTATGGCTATTTAACCATTTTGGCATCCCTGGGGTAAATCTCACTTGGCCATGGTGTATGATTCTCTTGATGTATACTTGAATTTGGTTTGCAATATTTTGTTGAGGAATTTTACATCTATGTTTATCAGTGAATTTGGCCTCTAGCTTTATTTTTTGTGGTGTCCTTGTCTGGTTGAACAATGAAGCTGTACCACCTCTTGGATGAATGAATATATTATTCATTCAAAATGACATGCATTATGAATTTTTTTCTTAGAAGATCTAAAACTACCTCCACCTGACTTGCACAGGTCCACAGTCTTGCTACTCAGAGTGGTCCACACACTAAGACCTGTAGTGTCAACATCACCCAGGAAATTCTCTTGATTTTCAGAATCTGCATATTCTGACCTGAATCCAGGACTCATTGTATCAGAATCTGAATTATAACTAACCTGTCTGGAATTCCTATCACACTGAAAACTCTGAACATGAGGGAATGCTGGTCTAGAATAGGTTTTCTCATTTTCTCTGTTGATAGTTGGGCCAGGATAATTATTTGTATTGGGTATTTAGGTATTTAGAAGCATTCTTTCAGACATTGACAGATATCCCCAAGGCCAAAATGATCTCTAGCTGAGAACCATAGGCCTGCAGCTTGAAAACTGGAAGCACACTGACAGAATTCTAATTAAGGTGCTTTCCTTACTCAGTTTGAACCATTAGGCAGATCATTAGATTCCTTTAAACACATTTCTGCAACATGGAATGGTGTTCATAGTAAAACTACCTCATAGCATAAATTTTTCTAAAAGTTAGATGATGCCTAAAAGATGCTAACCTCAGGTTATTAGTATTAAAGTATCTAAAGGTACTAAATGATCACTTTTAACCTGTGATAAAGTATGAAATCCTTAGTTTTTGGAGAAGTATTTCAAGAAGCTGGGGATTGTGCTGCCCAAATTGCATTTCCGTTCTCTTTGCTGAAGAGGGGAATTTTCTGCGGTCAGCAAGACTGTGTACCCACCACAAAGCAATCTTTGAAGGATAAAAGAGACCTAATCCTGAGAAGTTCTTTAGAATCAGACCTTGAAGAAAGTATTAATTCAAGGTTGGAATAAGGTGGTTGATGTTAGACCTCTGAAAAATAGGCAAGATCAAGGACAAGAAGTAATAAAGACTATATTCACTTGACTTCTAATATGATCTCTTGGGATCAAAGAATCATTAGGGAAAATTGACTTTCTGTTTATTCCAGAGGCCTGGAGGGAAATCATGTACTTAACTATGGGAATAACAGGAAGGAAATCGGCCTAAGGAGCAGGTATAGAGAGCAATTAATATCTTGCCTGCTGCAGTCCCTTAGTGTTTGCATCCCAGCACTGGTTAGGACATGACAGATGCTTTTGGAGTCATAAGCCTGGATCAGGGTTCAATGCTTTAGTACTCTTTGCTCCTTATCTGGTGACAGCGCTTCAGCCCTCATCATCAACAACTCAAGGAGCAATTCAGACTTCCACAAGGGAACTCCCTCTCAGAGGCCCCATGCAGGTAAGTTTGAAAGCAGAGGAGGTACTCCAGGAAGGGTTCAGAGAAAATGAGACCTGAAATCTTTTACCTGAAGTCACTTGAGAGCCTGATCAGCCTAGCCCAAAGATGTGTCTGTATTCTTGGTTCACTAATAATGAATATTTGATTTCTTTACTATGTTAACTAGGATGTGTCTGTTTGACAAATAAGTGATGAGAATGAAGGTCCAGTCTGATGACACTGTAAAATGAGTGAGATAAGTAACATGGTTCCAGTAAAATGAAAACATATGTGAGATTTGTGCTTCAGAGGAGTAAGAAAGTATAGTATTACATGTGGAGAACTATGAAGCAAACTAAGAGTGTTCTTCAAATCTCTAAGTTGAGATGTATTTCAGCATGCTCTGCATTCATTAAAAAGATCGGGCTCAAAGTAGGTACCACAGCAGTTTATGAGACATCTATCTCACAGTATCTTCTCTCATGTTGTTTGTACACATGAAACTAACACAACATTGTAAAGTAACTATACATCATTAAAATTCAGTTCAGTTCAGTTCAGTCACTCAGTCATGTTCAACTCTTTGTGACCCCGTGGACTATAATACGCCAGGCCTCCCTGTCCAGCACCAGCTCTCGGAGATTACTCAAACTCATGTCCATTGAGTCAGTGATGCCATCCAACCATCTCATCCTCTGTCGACCCTTCCCCTCCCGCCTTCAATCTGCTCCAGCATCAGGGTCTTTTCAAATGAGTCAGCTCTTCACATCAGGGGGCCAATGTACTGGAGTTTCAGCTTCAGCATCACTGCTTCCAATGAATATTCAGGACTGATTTCCTTTAGGACTGATTGGATCTCCTTGCAGTCCAAGGGACTCTCAAGAGTCTTCTCCAACACCACAGCTCAAAAGCATCAATTCTTCTGTGCTCAACTTTCTTTATGGTCCAACTCTCACATCCATACATGACCACTGGAAAAACTGTAGCCTTGACTAGACGGACCTTTGTTGGCAAAGTAATGTCTCTGCTTTTTAATATGCTGTCTAGATTGGTCATAACTTTTCTCCCAAGAAGAAAGCATCTTTTAATTTCATGGCTGCAGTCACCATCTGCAGTGATTTTGGAGCCCAAAAAAATAAAGTCAGCCACTGTTTCCACTGTTTCCCCATCTATTTCCCATGAAATGATGAGACTGGATGCCATGATCTTAGTTTTCTGAATGTTGAGCTTTAAGCCAACTTTTTCACTCTCCTCATTCACTTCCATCAAGAGGCTCTTTAGTTCTTCTTCACTTTCTGCCATTGGGGTAGTGTCATCTGCATATCTGAGGTTATTGATATTTCTCCTGGCAATCTTGATTCCAGCTTGTGCTTCTTCCAGCCCAGCGTTTCTCATGATGTACTCTGCATATAAGTTAAATAAGCATGGTGACAATATACAGCCTTGATGTACTCCTTTCCCTATTTGGAACCAGTCTATTGCTCCATGTCCAGTTCTAACTATTGTTTCCTGACCTGTATACAGATTTCTCAAGAGGCAGGTCAGGTGGTCTGGTATTCCCATCTCTTTCAGAATTTTCCACAGTTTATTGTGATCCACAGAGTCAAAGGTTTTGGCATAGTCAATAAAGCAGAAATAGATGTTTTCTTGGAATTCTCTTGCTTTTTTGACGATCCAGGGGATGTTGACAATTTGATCTCTGGTTCTTCCGCCTTTTCTAAATCCAGCTTGAACATCTGGAATTCATGGTTCCTGTACTGTTGAAGACTGGCTTGTAGAATTTTGAGCATTACTTTACTAGCATGTAAGATGAGTGCAATTGTGCAGTAGTTTGAGCATTCTTTGGCATTGCCTTTCTTAGGGATTGGAATGAAAACTGAAATTTTCCAGTCCTGTGGCCACTGCTGAGTTTTCCAAACTTGCTGGCATATTGAGTGCAGCACTTTCATAGCATCACCATTTAGGATTTGAAATAGCTCAACTGGAATTCCATCACCTCCACTAGTTTTTTGATAGTGATTCTTCCTAAGGCCCATTTGACTTCACATTCCAGGATGTCAGGCTCTAGGTGACTGATCACACCATCGTGATTATCTGGGTCGTGAAGATCTTTTTTGTACAGTTCTGTGTATTCGTGCCACCTCTTCTTAATATCTTCTGCTTCTGTTAGGTCCATACCATTTCTGTCCTTTATTGAGCCCATATTTGCATGAAACATTCCCTTGATATCTCTAATTTTCTTGAAGAGATCTCTAGTCTTTCCCATTCTATTGTTTTCCTCTATTTCTTTGCATTGATCGCTGAGGAAGGCTTTCTTATCTCTCCTTGCCATTCTTTGGAACTCTACATTCAAATGAGCATATCTTTCCTTTTCTCCTTTGCTTTTCACTTCCCTTCTATTCTCAGCTATTTGTAGGGACTTCTCAGACAGCCATTTTGCTTTTTTGAGTTTCTTTTTCTTGGGAATGGTCTTACTCCCTGTCTCCTGTACAAAGTAAAGAACCTCTGTCCATAGTTCATCAGGCACTCTGTCTATCAGATCTAGTCCTTTGAATCTATTTCTCACTTCCACTATATAATCGTTACGGATTTGATTTAGGTCATACCTGAATGGTCTAGTGGTTTTCCCTACTGTCTTCAATTTAAGTCTGAATTTGCAATAAGGAGTTCATGATCTGAGCCACAGTCAGCTCCAGGTCTTGTTTTTGCTGACTGTAAAGAGCTTCTCCATCTTTGGCTGCAAAGAATATAATCAATCTGATTTCAGTGTTGGCCATCTGGTAATGTCCATGTATACAGCCTTCTTCTGCATTGTTGAAAGAGGGTGTTTGCTATGACCAGTGCATTCTCTTGACAAAACCTATTAGCTTTGTCCTGCTTCATTCTGTACTCCAAGGTCAAATTTGCCTGTTACTCCAGGTGTTTCTTGACTTCCTACCTTTGCATTCCAGTCCCCTATAATGAAAAGGACATCATTTTGGGGTGTTAGTTCTAGAAGATCTTGTAGGTCTTCATAGAACTGTTCAACTTCAGCTTCTTCAGCAATACTGGTCAGGGCATAGACTTGGATTACAGTAATACTGAATGGTTTGCCTTGGAAATGAACAGAGATCATTCTGTCGTTTTTGAGATTGCATCCAAGTACTGCCTTTCGGACTTTTTTGTTGACTATGATGACCACTCCATTTCTTCTAAGAGATTCTTGCCCACAGTAGTAGATATAATGGTCATCTTAGTTAAATTCACCCATTCCAGTCCATTTTAATTCGCTGATTCCTAAAATGTCAATGTTCACTCTTGTCGTCTCCTGTTTGACTTCCAATTTACCTTGATTCATGGACCTAACATTCCAGGTTCCTGTGCAATATTGCTGTTTACAGCATCCGACCTTGCTTCCATCACCAGTCACATCCACAACTGGGTGTTCTTTCTGTTTTGGCTCCATCTCTTTATCTTTCTGAAGTTATTTCTCCACTGATCTCCAGTAGCATATTGGGCACCTACCGACCTGGGGAGTTCATCTTTTTTGTCCCATCTTTTTGCTTTTTCATACTATTCATGGGATTTTCAAGGCAAGAATACTGAAGTGGTTTGCCATTCCCTTCTCCATCAATAAAGGAAGTCAAAATGGGTAAAGGGAATTCATAATTAAAATTACTTAAACATTAAAATAAGTATAGCCTCTATGCTGTACTTTCCATCCCAACGACTTGCTTTATATAAGTGGAAGCTTGCACCTGTTGACTTCCTTTACCCATATTACTCACCTTCCATCTCTGGCAACCTTCAAATTTTCTCTTTTTATGTGAGCTCATTATTTTTTCAGTCAGGATTTGTCATTGTTGTTTTTTTAGAATTCACTTGAGCTATTACTATATTTGTATTTTTCTGTCTAACTTATTTCAACTGGCTGAAGACACTCATGGACTTTTTTTGTGGCTCAGAGAGTAGAGAATCTGCCTACAATGGAGGAGACCTGGATTTGATCCCTGGGTCAGGAGGATCCCCTGGAGAAGGAATGGCAACCCATTCCAGTATTCTTGCCTGGAGAATTCCATGGACAGAGGAGCCTGGTGGGCTACAGTCAACAGAGTCACAAAGAGTTGGACATGAATAAGTGACTAACACTTTCACTAAAACATTCAAGATCCATTCATGTTATCACAAGTAGCAATATTTTATTACTTTTCATGGTTAAATTAAAAAGGAATATCTTCTTTATTGATCATCACCCATCCTGTCATTGATGGACTTATGTTGAATCTGTAGGTTGTTTAGAGGTGTATGAAAATCTTAACAATAATAATTCTTTCAATTATTAGTAGAGTATATCTTTCTATATATTTGTGTCTTCTTCAGTTTCTTTCGTCAATGTCTAATACTTTTCAGTGTACAGGTCTTATGCCTCCCCCATTATTCCCAGGTATCTTATTCTTTCTGATACAATTGTAAAAGCAGTTATGATTATTTTATTTTTGATAGTTTGTAATTAATGTATAACAGCCTAGTTTACAAGCCAGAACATGGAAACAACCTCAGTGTGCATGAATAGATGAATGGATAAAGAAAGTGAGGTGAATGTATACAATGGAATACCACTTAGCTGTAAAAAGAAATTAGAAAGTCCTATAACTTATGGCAACATAAATAGGCCATGTTGCTAAGTGAAAGAAGTCAAACAGAAAAGTCAGATATTATATAATCTCACTTATGTGTGAATTCCAAAAGTAACAACAACAACAAAAAAAAAAAACAGAGAAAGAAAACAGACTTGTGGATATCAGAAGCAGAGGGTTGAGGCCAAGGAAAATAGAGAAAAGTTGTCCAAAGACCCAAACTTCCATATGTAAGAGAAACAAGCAGATGTAAGTAAAAAGTGATGACCAGTTCCCTCTAGTAACTGGTCTCTTCACATTTTCTATTTCATAATGATTTAGTCTTAGTAGTTGTGTTTTTCAGGGCTTCCCTTGTAGCTTACCTAGCAAAGAATCCGCCTGCAATGTGGGAGACCTAGTTTAGATCCCTGGGTTGGGAAGATCCCCTGGAGAAGGAAGGGCTATCTACTCCAGTATTTTGCTATGGAGAATTCCATGGACTATATAGTCCATGTTTTTTAAGAAATTAATACTTTCTCTAGGTTTTCCAATTTGTTGGCATATAACTATTTCTAACAGTCTTCTGTAAACCTTTGTATTTCTCTGGTATCAGTTATAACATCTCCTCTTTCATTTCTGATTTTATTTATTTGAGTCCTGACCATTCCTTCTGCCAGGCACATACTTCCACCACAGTCCTTCATCTCCCTTCCTTTCTTACATGAAGTCATTGTTCAAATGTCACCTTGTTTTCAGGTCTTGCCTAAGTACCCATGGAAAACAGAATGCACTATTCACTCTTTTCTTTATATCTGCTTTACATTTCTTGAAACCACTTGTCCCCATTTGAAGTATTATATGATTTTATTATTTGCTTATATATTTTTTCTATCATTGAATTATAGAAATTTTTGCTCTTCATCACCATAGTTTATAGCCTCAACAGTAACTAATACATGGTATAAGTGAAGCTAACTTAACAGAAATTCATGAAGAATTCCTTATTAAAATCATAGAATACATGACCTTTTTGGAAAAAAAGCTGATTGTAACAAAAATTCCTTGTCAAAAGTGCTAGAGGAATCCACTAAAGAACCAGATCCATGCACAACCTATTAAAATTAATTTTGTGACTGTAAAATATAACTTGTAGTATTTCAAATGTATAAATAATGGAAGTCTGTGTGAATATTAATAATGTTATTTCCTTCTTTCCTGCAAGCGACCTTGAACACATAGAGCTGGATAATAATACACACATTTCCAAATTTTTTCTTCTGGGGTTTTCAGAGGAACCAGAATTGCAGCCTCTCATATTTGGGCTTTTCGTCTCCATGAACCTGATCACTGTGTTTGGAAACCTGTTCATCATTCTGGCTGTCAGCTCAGACCCCCGACTCCACACCCCCATGTACTTCTTCCTTTCCAACCTATCATTTGTAGACATCTGCTTCACCTCCACCACCATCCCAAAGATGCTGTGGAACATCCAGACCCAGAGCCAAGTTATCACTTATGAAGGTTGTATTACACAGATTTATTTTTTCATATTTTCTGCAGTATTGGACATCTTTCTCCTTGCTGTGATGGCCTATGACCGCTTTGTGGCCATTTGCCACCCCCTGCACTACACAGTCATCATGAACCCCCTGTTCTGTGGACTGCTAGTTCTCGTGTCCTGGATCATCAGTATCCTGGATTCCTTGTTGCAAAGTTTAATGGTGTTACAGCTTTCTTTTTGCACAAATGTAGAAATCCCCCATTATTTCTGTGAAATCAATCAGATGATTCAACTTGCCTGTTCTGACACCTTTCTTAATAATACGGTGATGTATTTTTCAGTTGTACTGCTGGGTGGTGGTCTCCTGTCTGGAATTCTTTACTCTTACTCTAAGATAGTTTCCTCTATAAGTGGAATATCATCATCTGGGGGGAAGTATAAAGCATTTTCCACCTGTGCATCTCACCTCTCGGTTGTCTCTTTATTTTTTTGCACAAGTCTAGGAGTATACCTTAGCTCTGCTACTACCCACAGCTCACACTCAAGTGAAATAGCTTCGGTGATGTACACTGTGGTCACACCCATGCTGAACCCCTTCATCTACAGTCTGAGGAACAAAGACATAAGGAAAGCTCTGAAAAGATTCTTTGTGATGGCAGGTCTAAAAAGGTCAATTATTTTGGGTCTAGAAAAGTGCTCATGATTGCAAGACTCAAGGCCTCACTATCAGTAATTGTAATTCTTTAGTCAGATTGCAGACGTGTAACTGGCTTTTATTTCTTTCCTGGAGTTTTCATTTTTTCAACTAATCTATACAATTTATTTGGGATACCCTGGTGGCTCAGACGGTAAAGAATCTGCCTGCAATGCTGGAGACCCGGGTTTGATTCTTGGGCAGGGATGATCCCCTGCAGAAGGGAATGGTTACCCACTGCAGTATTATTACCTGGAAAAGTCCATGGATAGAGGAGCCTGGTGGGCCATGGGTCCAGAGAGTCAGACACGACTGAGCAACTAATACATACAATTTACTTACTCACTTTATTAAGCTCTCTTTGCTCTCAAATATCTAACAACTTATCTTCTTTTTCTTCCTTCTTGTTTTTCCTACTTTGTCCCCAATCTTTGATATGAGAAAGTTGGAAATTCCCATTTATCTCAGGTAACTGCTTGTATTTAATAAGAACAATTTCTTCTCAAATGACAAATAGCACCTCAATTAATGTGTCTTTCACTTTATTAAAGAGTATCATGAGTTACCACTATGATACAAAAAACTGAACTTGACAACTAGGCCATTTTTACCACTTTATGGGAGTGAAAAATCTGAGACCACAGCTTTTCACTTTTGTGTTCCTTTGCATATCACTTACTGTGTTTCACAAGAATCATTGGGTTTTATTCTCCTAATAAGGATTCTGTTCTCTTATTAAAATTTCTTTTTTTGTTGTTAGAGAATCTATCTTTTTTTTTTTTTTTCATTTATTTTTATTAGTTGGAGGCTAATTACTTTACAATATTGTAGTGGTTTTTGCCATACATTGACATGAATCAGCCATGGATTTACATGTGTTCCCCATCCCGATCCCCCCTCCCACCTCCCTCTCCATCCCATCCCTCTGGGTTTTCCCAGTTCACCAGCCCTGAGCACTTGTCTCATGCATCCAGCCTGGGCTGGTGATCTGTTTCACCCTTGATAGTTATCTCTCTTGTTTACATTGCCTACCATAGTCACTGGCAAAACCAATCATTAAATACATGTCTGCAAGTGTAATCTACACAGAAACATAAATTGCAGTAAGTCAACTGACTTAATATGACCTTTGAGTCTGAAATGACCTTGAATATAAGGAAGTAAATTTTAAATTATACTTTGTATTATTATGCATGACATTTCTTTTCAAGCTGTATTTCTACTCATTGAAGCAGGAAATACTAGTGTCAATGGATAAGAGGATTTATTTATTGAGGTGAAGGATTGATGAAACCGTTTTATATTTTTTTATTGAATTATCTAACTGTTCCTACTTGAAAACTTCCAGTGATACCTACAACTATGACTTTTTCCATTGTTCTAAATAAAATATTGCATGCTTTCCAAATGTTTTCATAAACAAAATGAACAGGGAATAAAATATTATCTACTTAATATCTTACATATTATACAAAGGAATTACTTCAATTTTCATGATCAGTTTTCATAGGGCTTCTCTGATAGCTCCGTTGGTAAAGAATCCACCTGCAATGCAGAAAACCCCGGTTCAATTCCTGGGTCGGGAAGAAGGGATATGCTACCCACTCCAGTATTCTTGGGCTTTCCTTGTGGCTCAGCTGGTAAAGAATCTGCCTGCAATGCTGGAGGCCTGGGCTTGATCCCTGGGTTAGGAAGATCCTCTGGAGAAGGAAAAGACTACCCACTCCAGCATTCTGGCCCATGGGCAGTCCATGGGGTTGCAAAGAGTCAGACACAACTGAGACACTTTCACTCATGATCAAAACTGATGCATCAAAGAACTTGAATTTCTGCCTAGTCATATGATTCAAGGTCAGCAGTTTTTGTGCACAAATAATGAATGTTCTTGCCAGCTTTCCTGGGTATCTGGAAAGGAACACCAATGAAGTCACTTTTTAATACAATTGTGTGAAAAAAGAAAAAAATTGAGTAACAGTGTAATCAGATATGCTGTCTTCAAATGTCAGAACACAGTGAAATATAAGAATTAGTAGATTATTATCTTTGTCCTCAGTATTATTCACTTTAAAAAAACAGTAATTGGGATACAGTTGATTTTGGCTTCCCAGGTGGTGCAGAGGTAAAGAATACTCCTGCTAATGCAGGAGACAGAAGAGACGCGTGTTTGATCCCTGGGCCAGGAAGATCCCCTGCAGAAGGAAATGGCAACCTACTCCAGCATTCTTGCCTGGGAAATTCCAGAGAAGCCTGGTAGGCTACTGTCCAGGGGTAGCAAAGAGTCAGACATGACTGAGCAACTGAGTGTGTACACACACACACACACACACACACACACACACACACACACAGAGTTGATTTTCAATGTTGTGTTAGTCTCAGGTATACAGCAAAGTGAATCTGTTATACATATAAATATATCCATTCTTCTTTAGACTCTTTTCTGCCGAAGCCGGCACATGAGACCCCACCCATGACAAGGTCATGAGGGAGAAAACCTGACGGGCAGGGAGGATCAGGTTTTCAGGGATTCCGAAAAGCTGCCCCCGGCGCTCACCTTAAAGATGATATCTGTCTTTCTGATGCTTGCTTCAATAGACTACTCCCTAATTTCTGTGACACAGGCAGAAGGCCTTCCCTGATCTCTTCCCAAATAAGAATCAATTTAGAACTTTAATCAATAAGTTTCCCTGGTGGTGGTATTTTATGAGATTATCCAGGGTGAAAGGAGTGTTTTAATTTAAACTCCTTTGCTGGTATTTTAATTTGTTTGGCAAATGCGTTTATGCCCTTGGTACTAATATGCATGATTGCTTATAATACCCTAATCATAAAACAGCATAAAGAACCTGATCACATAAAGGCCCTAAGAGACACAGAGCCCTTCGGGGGTGAGGAAGCCCTATTAGAGAACATAAAAATATTATTCTAAAAGTGGTTATAGTTAAAGATTTAGAAAAATAAGAGTTTAAAATTGTTAATTTTAACCAGGAATGCTAAACAGGGGCTGCCTCACTGGAGCTGCAGAGTCTTTGTGTGGTAAACCTTTTAGATAAATTTAACTGATAACTTCTGCAAAAGGACTGACCTTTGTGTTCATTAAAGAATAGATTACGGAAAACAGCTTTGCATTCACCTAGGTCATAAAATGTCAATAGGCCCCAAGGCCAGAAGATAATGTACAAACCCTCATAAACAAAGAAGTATGCAGAAAACACCCTGGTTTTGTGAAGAACAAGCTGATGTAATGTTAAACTATCTTCCTCTTAGAAATGTACTAATTTAGGGTATAAAAGCCATGGTAAAAAATAAAGCATTGCCAGACTCTGCCAGACCCTGCTGCACCCCCATGTCTGGTGTCTCTCTCTCTCTCTCTCTCTCTCTTTCTCTCTCTCTCCATCACAGACTTGGCCCTATCAAGGCTGGTCTCACGTGTCTTCTCTCTCTCTCTTGCCGACGCCGTTCATCCTGAGGGTATCCCCTGGATCCTGCCGAGGCTGGACCCCGGCACTTTCCCCTTCTTAGGTAATTACAGAGTGTCAAGTAGAAGTCCCTGTGCTATACAGTTTGATTCTTAACAGTTGTTAGCAAGCTGCCTAACCAGCCATCCTAAAATCAAATGGTAAAACATAACATACATTATCAAATGAGATGATATGGTTTAGAGTTATTTCAAGCTTTACTGGGTTTCTCATGAGTTTGTAATTAGCTGCCAGTCTCTACACAGTGTTTCTAAGGCTCATCCATGATCCTGCCCCTGGCTGTAGTCCTTTTCTCTCTAAAACCAAGTTGTAGACAGTTCATTCATTTTTAGTTAATCTAGTTCACAGATAAAAAGAGTTTACCATATGTAAATTGCCTTAATTTATTCCACTGCTCCACCAGAATACCTTCACAGGAATGAAGCACTGCAGGTGAGGCATCACAGCACCTTGATGTGAAGAAGGAATTCAGAGGGCCTGAACTCCATCTTAGGCCTGTCCGTGCTGGCCGTGCTCGACTGCCTCTCCAGTGGACTCTGAACTCTCTGCTTAGTGCCTATGAGGACGACAATGGAAGGATAAGACCCCCTCCAGACAGAGGAATCTTGACGATCACATCCAGGCTACTCATTGCCTAAGAGGAAGCATACCGTAATCACACCTGTCTCTGGACAGGTCATAAACTTTTTTCGTATCTGTCAAGATGTAATCACAGGCTTATCGATTATTAACTGGTTGGAATGTAACTGCGGGCTTATTGACTATTGACTGTTTAAGACACGTACACATGGGGCAAGTGGTGGGTTTAGACACGTACACATGGGGTAGGTGGTGGGTCTGGACACGTACGCATGGGGTATAAAAGATTTTCACAAATGCTGGACGGGGTCCTTAGCTAAGAGGAGACTCTGCCTTGGGCCCGCCGGCGTAATAAACTGCACTCCACTATCTGCATTGTCCTTCTGAGTGAGTCTGTTTCCCGGAAAGCGTGGCTATAACAGATGAAACAAAATAAATTTTAAAATATGCATTGAGTATGTCAGAAGTACAATATCACTCAATCCCCACCCCACCCCTACCCCAAACCCAGAGATCCCAATACAAAGAGAAAAACCTCTAAGTAGGGAAAGAATGGTGAAGTGAGTACCTGTCTTCACCTCCAACTCTAGTGTCAGGCCCATACTAGTGCCAGGCTAGCTCCTGTGGGTCTAGACCTCAGACCAGTTCTTGCACACATGAGCTCCCAGCTTACACCAACATCAGGCTAGACATCATGGTCTCAGTGTCCATACAGGTTTCTGCAGGTACAGTTCAGTAGGCCTTCTGCAGACACAGGTTCAAAGACCAGGCTGGACGCTGAGACCCAACTTTGAGCTTTGGCATGGCACCAACCCAGCATATGAGTCTCCAGCTTCTAGGTGATCTCCCTCAAACTAAAGGTCTCTGTCTTCACCAGGACAAAGCCAATATCCACTGACTGAGATGCTAAGCCCATCACAGTGGTCCCTGGCCCTGAGCTGGTGACCCTGGACCATTAACCTCTGCCTGACCACATGGAACCAGATGCCATGTTCATCACCTCAGGTTCAAGTGCCAATTACCCTCGTGACACCAGCTCCAGGCCCTGCTCCTCATGGTTTTAAACACTAGGACAGACCCCAGGGGCCAAAGAACCAAGCATGTCACCTGCTGACCCAAAGGCACCAAACTGGCCCGCTCAAGGACTTCAGAAGCACCTTCACCTGTGGACAACACCAGAGACCCCACCTAGTATCTTTGACAGGCTGACTGCTGAAGGTCTTTGCTTACCAAGATTGCATCATGAAAAAGCAGAACCAAAAAAGAGAGTAAGGAGAGTGAATCAGTAACCATAAACTGTTTTCCAAAAAACAGAAAGAGCATCACCTACATCAGTAAATTCCAAGGACCTAATGAGTTCACTGTTAAATTCTACCAAAAATTTAAAGAAGAATTAATACAAATTTTCATCTTCTTTCTTCTTCTCAAACTCTATCACATGATTTAAGAGTAGAGAACACTCACTTTATTTTATATGACCAGCATTACCTGATACAAAAATCAGATAAAGACACTACAAAAAAAGATCCTTGATTAATATAGATGTATAAATTATTGAAAGTACTAGCAAACCAAAGTTAACAGCACAATAAAAGAATAATATGTCATTATCAAGTGAAACTTATTCCTAGAATGCAAGGATGGGTCCCTATAAGCAAATAATAGTATAATAAATGCAATGCACCACATTGATAGAACTAAAGATAAAATAGACATGACAACTTCAGTAGATGCTGAAAAAGCTTTTGACAAAACCAACGTCCTTTAATGATACAAAGTCTCAAATATTTTGTTTAGATGGATCATACATCAAAATAACCAGGGTCATATATAGCTAGTCACAGCTAACATCATACTCAACAGTCAAAGTTTCAAAATTTTTTCTCCAAAACAAAGAAAAAGACAAGGGGGCAAGATTCACCACTACAATTCACCATAACACTAGGCTTTCTTATTAGTTCACTCAAAAAAGAAAAATCATTGAAGACCATCCAAAACCAAAATGTTCTATTTGATGATAATATCATCTTATATATAAATCACTGTGTGCATGCTAAATTGCTTCAGTCATGTCTGACTCTTTGTGACCTCATGGATTCTAGCCCACCAGGCTCCTGTCCATGGGATTCTCCAAGCAATAATACTGGAGTGGGTTACCATGCCCCACCTCCAGGGGAATCTTCAGAACCAAAGGATCGAACTCATGACTCTAATGTCTTCTGTACTTGGCAGGCAAGTTCTTTATCACTAGAGACACCTAGGAAGCCCAAATAAATTCCTAAAGTACACTAAAAAAAAAAAAAAAAAACTGTTAGAAATACAAAACAAGTTTGGGGATAAAAATCAATATATACACCAATACTGAACCATCTGAAATAAAATAATAATACAATTTACATTAAAACAATAAAATATCTAAGATTAAAGTAAATCATGGAAGTGAAATACATACACACATGAAACTACCAAACACTGATTTTTTAACAAAGAACAAGATACAAGTAAATGGAAAGACTGTGCTTGTTTAGGGATGAGAAGAGTTACTATTATTAGAATTTTCATAGAACTCAAACCTATCTATAGATTCCATAAAACCCTATCAGAATTCCAAAAGCATTACCCATAGAAATATAAAAAACTATCCTACAACTTATATGAAATCATCAATTCAGTTCAGTTGCTCAGTCATGTCCAACTCTTTGTGACCCCATGAACTGAAGGATACCAGGTTTACCTGTCCATCACCAACACCCTGAGCTTGCTCAAACTCAGGTCCATTGAGTCAGTCCATCATCGATGGTTAATGGCATCCAACCATCTCATCCTCTGTCATCCCTTTATCCTCCTGCCTTCAATCTTTAACAGCATCAGGGTCTTTTCTATGAGTCAGTTCTTCACATCAGGTGGCCAAAGTATTGGAGTTTCAGCTTCAGCATCAGTCCCTCCAATGAATATTCAGGACTGATTTCCTTAAGGATTGACTGATTGGGTCTCCCTGCAGTCAAAGGGACTCTCAACAGTCTTCTCCAATACCACAGTTTAAAAGCATCAATTCTTCAGCACTCAGCTTTCTTTATAGTTCAATTCTCACATCCATATATGACTATTGGAAAAACCATAGCTTTGACTAGATGGACCTGTTTCAGCAAAATAATGTCTCTATTTTTAATGTACTGTCAAGGTTGGTCATAGCTGTTCTTCCAAGGAACAAGCATCTTTCAATTTCAGGGCTGCAGTCACCATATACAGTGATTTTGGGGCCCCCCAAAATAAAATCTCTCACTGGTTCCATTGTTTCCCCATATTATTTTCCATGAAGTGATGGGACTGGATACTGTGATCTTCATTTTTTGAATGCTGAGTTTTGAGTTTAAGCTAGCTTTTTCACTCTCCTCTTTTACTTCCATCAAGAGGCTGTTTAGTTCCTCTTTACTTTCTGCCATAAGGATGGTGTCATCTGTGTATCTGAGGTTATTGATATTTCTTCCAGCTATCTTGATTCCAGCTTGTGCTTCATCCAGCCCAGCATTTCGCATGATGTACCCTGCACATAAGTTAAATAAGCATGGTGACAATATACAGTCTTGACGTACTCCTTTCCCATTTTGGAACCAGTATGTTGTTCCATGTCCAGTTCTAGCTGTAGATTCTTGATCTGCATACAGATTTCTCAGAAGGCAGGTCAGGTGGTCTGGTATTCCCATCTCTTTAAGGGTGTTCCACCATTTGTTGTGTTCCACACAGCCAAAGGCTCTAGCGTGTATCTCTAATTTTCTTGAGGAGATCTCTAGTCTTTCCCATTCTATTGTTTTCCTCTATTTGCATTGCTCACTGAGGAAGGCTTTCTTATCTCTCCTTTCTATTCTTTGGAACTCTGCATTCAGATGGGTTTATCTTTCCATTTCTCCTTTGCCTTTGGCTTTTCTTCTTTTCTCAGCTATTTGCAAGGCCTCTTCAGACAACCATTTTGCCTTTTTGCAGTTTTTTTGTTTGGAATTGTTTTGATCATGGTATCCTGTACAATGTTACAAACCTTTGTCCATAGTTCTTCAGACACTCTATCAGATCTAATCCCTAGAATCTATTTGTCATTTCACTGTATAATCGTAAGGGGCTTGATTTAGGTCATACCTGAAATCATAAAGGAGCCCAAATAGCTAAAGCAAACTTGAGAAAGAACAAAGTTGTAGGTCTCACTCTTCTTGATTTCAAATTTTATAACAAAACTATAATAATTAAAATATTATGGTACTGGTAGGCAAAGTCTTGCCTGGTGGCTCAGACCATATAGAACCTGCCTGAAATGCACAGGATCTGCATTGGATCTCTGGGTCAGGAAGATCTCTCTCCCTGGAGAAGGGAAAGGCAACCCACTTCAGTATTCTTGCCTGGAGAATCCTATGGACAGAGAAGCAATGGATTATTTGGGGCTTCCCAAGTGACACTGGTGGTAACCTGCCTGCCAATGCAGGAGACATTAGAGATGCAGGTTCAATCCCTGGGTCAGGAAGATCCCCTGGAGGAGGACACAGCAAGCCACTCCAGTATTCTCCCCTGGAAAATCCCACGGACAGAGGATCCTGGTGGGTTACAGCCCACAGGGCCATAAAGAGTCAGAGATGGCTGAAGGGACTTAGCACAGACACATGAAAAGAGTCACACACATCAATAGGATTGGATTGGAAGTCTGAAAATAAACCCATATATATATGGTCTATGACTATTTAACAACAGAGAACAGAATACTCAATTGACAAAGTATGGTCTCTTCAAAAAATGGTGCTGAAAAACTGGATATTAAAAAGAAAGAAACTGGACCTCTATGTTGTACAACTCAAAAATTTGACTCATGAAGGAAAAAGTAACTAAACTAACATTAAAACTGAAAAATTCCTAGAATAAAATATAGAGAAAATCTCCTTGACATTGGTCACGTCAATGATTTTTTTTGGATATGACACCAAAATCACCAGCAACAACAGTAAAACTTGTAAAGTAAGATAAAAACAAATCAAAAGGCTTATCTACAGCAAAAGAAACAATCGACAAATGAGGAGGCAACCCACAAAATGAAAGAAAAGATTGTCATGCCCTGTATCTGAGAATGAATTAAATTAAAAGATATATAAAGAACTCTCACAACTCAATAGCAAAACACATATAATCCAGTTAGAAAAATGATCAAAAGGTCTGAGGAGATATTTTCCTCAAAAGACAGACAAATGGTCAAAAGGTATTATACATGAAAAGATGTTGTTCAACATCACAAACCATTAGGGAAATACAAATAAAATGACAATGACAATGAGTGAGTGAGTGAGTGAAAGTTGCTGAGTTGTGACCCCATGGACTAGTCCATGGAATTCTCCAGGCCAGAATACTGTAATGGGTAGCCTTTCCCTTCTCCAGGGAATCTTCCCTACCCAGAGATCAAATCCAGGTCTCCTGCAGCTGAGCCACAAGGGAAGCCCTACAGTGACAATATACCCTAAGAAGACCATAACTCAAAAAGACACATATACCCTAATGTTCATTGCAGCACTATTTACAAAGCTGCAATGGACATGTAAGCAACCCAGATGACCATCAACAGATGAATGAATAAAGAAGATATGGTACATGTACACAGTGGAATATTACTCAGCCATAAAAAATGAATGAGATTGAGTCAGTTGAAGTGATGTGGCTGAACCTAGAGCCTGTCACACAGAGTGAACTAAGTCAGAAATAAAAACAAATATTGTATTTTAACACATATATGTGGCATCTAAAAATGGTACTGATGAACCTATTTGCAGAGCAGGAATAGAGGCACAGACATAGAGAATAGCCTTGTGGAGATGGTGGAGGAGGGACAAACTGAGAGTAGTTATTCACAAATATACACTACCACGTGTAAAATAGATAACCAGCAAGAAACTGCTGTATCATACAGGGAGCTCAGCTCAGTGCTCTGTGATGACCTAGAGAGGTGGGATGCGAGGGTGGGAGAGAGGCTCATGAGGGAGGGGAAATATGTACACATATGCCTGATTCATGCCGTACAGCAGAAACTAACACAACATTATAAAGCATTCCAACTAAAAAAATTACAATGAGGTATCACCTTACATCTTTAAGAATGACTGTTATCAAAAAGATGAGATAGATAGCATTGGCAAGGATGCAGAGAAGAGTAAAACCTTGTGCATTATTGATAGGAATATAAATTGGTATGGCCACTACATGAAAGAGTATTAAGCTACTCAAACTATTAAAAATAGTACTACTATATGATCTTGCAATTCCAATTCTGGGTATATATTGAAGAGCTGCTTATACCTCTGTGTCTATTGCTGACTTCAAGACAGGGAAACAATCAAAGTGTCCATCTTTGAATTAATAGATGGGGGAAATGTGATATTTAACTTGATGGATATGATGGATGCTGGGAGGTTAAACCTATGAATGGAAGGCGAGTTTATGGAGAAAGAGTAACAAAAACTGGGATCACTTGACTTTTAACCTGGTCTCCTGGGAACAGAGAATTATTAGGAAGAACGTCTGTCAAGACCAGTGCACTGAGGGCAATCACGTGCTTGAAGTTGGAGTAACAAGAGGGAAATGTCCCTAATGATTGAACCTGCTGCTGCTGCTAAGTCGCTTCAGTCGTGTCCGACTCTGTGCGATCCCATAGATGGCAGCCCACCAGACTCCGCTGTCCCTGGGATTCTCCAGGCAAGAACACTGGAGTGGGTTGCCATTTCCTTCTCCAATGCATGAAAGTGAAAAGTAAAAGTGAAGTCGCTCAGTCGTGTCTGACTCTTAGCGACCCCATGGACTGCAGCCTACCAGGCTCCTCCGTCTGTGGGATTTTGCAGGCAAGAGTACTGGAGTGGGGTGCCATTGCCTTCTCCGAATGATTGAACCTAAGGATCCATAAATATCTCTTATGCTACAGTCCTTCTGCTTCTACATCCCTGAGGTTAAGGAGATATGCTTGTTGTTTTGGAGTCCTGTGTCTAAAGGGACTGGCACTCCACTCCTTCCTGCAATCTTTTCTGAGAATACAGCTTCAAACTCCGTTATCAACCATCCGGGGAGGAATTCAGATTTCCACAGATCTTCTTGATCTGATGGCATCACTTCCAGAAGTGAAGTTGCTCAGTCGTATCTGACTGTTTGCACCCCCATGGACTGTAGCCTACCAGGTTCCACCGTCCATGGGATTTTCCATGCCAGAATACTGGAGTGGGTTGCCATTTCCCTCTCCAGGAGATCTTCTTAACCCAGGGATTGGACCCAGATCTCCCGCATTGTAGGCAGACGCTTTACCGTCTGAGCCACCAGAGAAGTCAGATCTTCTTACCAGAGTGCATGTCCAGAAAAGCCTGGGAACCCAGTTACTTCAGGTAAGATTCAGAGAGACTGCAAGATGAGAAATTTTACCTGAAGTCACAAGAGATCCTAATGAGCCTAGCTTAGAGCCAAGATTTGGACATGCTTGCTGGTTGACTAATTACCTGGTTCGGGGTGTGTGGGTGATCAGTTGTGACTGCCTCTTTGTGACACCATAGACTATAACTCACCAGGCTTCTCTGTCCATGGGATTTTCCAGGCAAGAATACTGAAGTGGGTTGCCATTTCCTTCTCCAGGGGGATCTTCCTGACCCAGGGATAGAAACGGTGTCTCCTGCATTGCAGGTGGATTCTTTATCACTGAGCACATGGGAAATCCAACTAACTAACTTATAAGTACTTTATTAATATGCTAAAATGAGAAAAGTCTTTTCAACTTAGCAATATGAAGATCATTCTTGACGATTAAGGGATGAGGATGGAAGTCCAGTGGGTAAAACTAAGGAAGGAATTGAAGGTATACAGAGGTTCCAATAAAATTAGGACATATTAGAGGAGCTTTATAGTTGAGGAGAGGAGGAAAATTGAGTAATAGGCCTACAGGAAAGTGCAGGGAAGTGAGCACATTTTTTTTAATTGTTAAAGAGTGTATTTGAGCATGTTTTGTATTCGTTAGAAAGATGCAGAGCCATAGAAGTAGATATTACAGTTGCAGTCCATGAAACATGAAAATCAGATTCTTCTTTCACATTTAAGCATTCACATATAAAATAAATTTTATCAAATAAGCCATATATTAAACTAAAAAGCTTCTGCAGAGCAAAAGAAACAATTGGCAAAATAAAAAGACAACCTGTTTTTAAAATTATCCCTCATCATCTCCAATTATATGGAATATAGTGATTTGCATTCAACTACTAATTGCTTCTTTTTCTTAATATTATTTGAATCCATGTATATATCTATATAGATAAAAAATATCTTTTGTTAGTGCATGCTTCACAGTTTTTTAAAAAGTGTACTTTTATGTTTTCATTTCATTGGTAAATTCTTTACCAATTTATTCATTTAGAGAAGCAAGTAAATGTTATTAATTTACTAAATGTATTAATTTAGTTAATTTACTTAAGAGTTTTTTATAACTCTTTTTTAAGTAGTCTTAGATTTTTATCAAATTTCACTTAATAGTTTTATTTTGATTCCACTATACTTAACCTAGTTTTACTTTTCTGGCCATCTGGTTCATGAATTCTCATTTCCACTTTACTTTTTCTATAAAGTTGGACACATTTATGAAACCTCTTCAATGCCTGGGTTGGGAAGATCCCCTGGAGGAGGGCATGGTAACCCACTCCAGTATTCTCGCCTGGAGAATCCCATAGACAGAGGAGCCTGGTGGGCTACAGTCCCTAGGGTTGCAAAGAGTTGGACACAACTGAAGTGACAGCACACACACACATACACATTTCAGCTCAGTTCAGTCACTCAGTCGTGTCCGGCTCTTTGTGACCCCATGAACCGCAGCATGCCAGGCCTCCCTGTCCATCACCTACTCCCAGAGTCCACCCAAACCCATGTCCATTGAGTCGGTGATGCCATCCAACCATCTCATCCTCTGTCATTCCCTTCTCCTCCTGCCCTCAATCTTTCCCAGCATCAGGGTCTCTTCAAGTGAGTCAGCTCTTCGCATACACATTTATGAAACCCCTAATATGAACCCGAGCAGAGGAGATTCCTACTAACTTGGATCTTATGTCATAATAGAAAAGGCAGAGTACTATGAAATAATGTATGATCTATGTCCTCAGGGATAATTCATCTGAAGAAAGGAGATAGTTGTGACAAATGCAGGATATTATCGGGTATGATCTATGGTGGCCCTTGCATGATATAAAAGGAACAGGACCATGACTACTGTCCAAAAGGACACCTACTGGATGTGTCAAAATAAAAGCCTAAAGCCCAAGAGTAGCAAAGAAGAATTCCACAGAGAAAATGAGAGCAGTGCCAACCTTATCTACTATTGGACTAGATGAAAACTAGTGTGGTAAATAAACAGGAATAAGTACAGGAATAACAATTAGATCAGGTGCCTGACCTTGATAAAATGGTGAGGCAAGTGGAGTGATTAAGGTCCAATGGTCTGTGCTCCCTTGAATCTGCAGTACTTCAGCACCCACACGGCTGCTTTTTCACTCTGAAACCTGGCTCCTCTGTTCGTCTCTTCATTCATATTGCTTTTCCCTCATTAGCAGGAACTGCCCTTTTAAAACTATTCTTGACTTTACTTCAGTGGATTCCAGACTTTTTTTTCTATGTCCCAGAGTAAAGCATGCCTTTTACATAGTGATCTAGCCTATCTGCACACACAAGTACAGAAATAAACACGCACACAGAGGTACACACACGTACATAGAACAGTAGTGTTAGTGGCTCAGTCGTGTCTGACTCTTCATGATCCCAGGGACTGCAGCCCGCCAGGTTTCTCTGGAATTCTCCAGGCAAGAATACTGGAGTGGGTAACCATTTCCTTCTCCAGGGGATCTTCCAGACCCAGGGATCAAACCCAGGTCTCCTGCATTGCAGACGGATTCCTTACCTTCTGAGCTACAAGGGAAGCCCACACACACATACATACGACTGAGCAAAGAGAGCCAGGAAGTGATTTTTATGCATCCTTACTAGATATAATCCATGATGATATTTTTGTGTGTTTCATTTATTCTATTCTATTTAATTCTTGCAAAGTGAAAGTGTTAGTTGCTCAGTCGTATCCAACTTTTTGCAACCCTATGGACTATAGCATGCTAGGCTCCTCTGTACATGGAATAGAACCTAATCTGAGACCATGAAAAACATTGCTGTGCACGTTCTCCACACCTATTTTAGCATTTCCTTTCTTCTGCCTTTCATCATCTTTTATTACTAGCATTTTTTTCTGAGACCATAGTTTTTTGAGTTCATGCAATATATGTTTATTTAGCTAGTGTTCTCAGCCAAATCTGCTGGGAGGAAGTGGGAGGAAGTTGGTGATTATGAATAACATTGCTATATGTCTCAAGGCACCTACAGTCTAGTAGGGGGAAAAATTCACAGAACTGAACAAAAGTTACACTGATGGATGTACAACTAAATTAAGTTCATGAGGAAATGTCCTTTTCCTGTGAAAATGTTAAGGAAATGAAGTTTCATGAAAGAAACAACTCCAGGCAGTCTGAGAGGAGACAGAGTTTTAAAGTTGGAGAAGAGATAAAAAATTCCAAATAGACCTGTGGTGAGACTCCAAGCAGAGAGAATCAGGTACATGATGACTCTGAGAACACTGTGGCATCAGGGAAACTGTAAGTCAAGTTCTAGATTTATGAGATCTTTGTGGACAAGAGCAGGGCAGTGTGAGGGTGAAACTGGCAGTAAGGATGCAGAGAGAGCCTCTTGGTTGAAGCTACAGAACTTTGGCCTCATTCCCACAATGGGGAGTCACTGGGATTGAATGTAACTCTGAGAATTCCATGATCAGCTTTTTCATCTAAAAAGATCTCACTGGATTAATGTGGGTATCTGCTAGAGGGGTACCAGCAGCAATAAACAGGAGAGATGACAAGGAACTGAAATAAGGTTGTGGAATTGTGGACCAAGGAAGGGAGGACAATGGTGGCACTTGAGAGGTAGAAGGAAAAGCCAGAAATTTCATCCTCAGTGATAGCCAACAGGAAGGAACTACACTAAATTTTTCACATATATTAATTAAGCTGTTGACCCCTTAGTAATATTGGATACCTCTATCCTCAATGTTCGGAGAAGGTAATGGCAACCCACTCCAGTGTTCTTGCCTGGAGAATCCCAGGGACGGCGGAGCCTGGTGGGCTGTCGTCTATGGGGAATCACAGAGTCGGACACAACTGAAGTGACTTAGCAGCAGCAGCAGCATCCTCAATGTTCAAGAGAGTATATTAGCATTTAGATTGCTTCATTTGGCTCTGAAAGCTCAAACAAGTAACATGTGACAGATCTGAAATTTAAAGCATGTTTTTCTGGTACCAAAATTCTCATATTGCAAAGTATTTAGGAACACAACTTTGTAAAGCAATTATACTGCAATAAAACTTAATTTTAAAATAAAAATCCCCTGTGCTAGAGAACTCTGCTCAATATTCTATGAAGTGAAGTCTCTCAGTTGTGTTCAACTCTTTGCAACCCCATAGACTATACAGTCCATGGAATTTTCCTGGCCAGAATACTGGAGTGGGTAGCCATTCTTTTCTCCAGAGGCTCTTCCCAACCCACGGATCAAACTCAGGTCTCCTGCACTGCAAGAAAATTCTTTACCAGCTTAGTCACCAGAGAAGCCCAAGAATACTGGAGTGGGAAGCCTATTCCTTCTCCAGCAAATCTCCTGACCCAGGAATCAAACCTCCTGCATTGCAGGTGGATTCTTCACCAGCTAAGCTACTAGAAGAACCCACAACCTAAACAGGAAAAACTCTTGAAAAAGAATAGATACATGAATGTGTATAACTGAATTACTTTGCTATACACCTGAAATGAACACAACATTGTTAATCAACTATGTTGTTGCTATTGTTTAGTCGATAAGTCATGTCAGACTCTTTTGCGATCCCATGTACTATAGCCCACCAGGCTCCTTTGTCCATGGGATTCTCCAGGCAAGAATACTGGAATGGGTTGCCATTTCCTTCTCCAGGAGATCTCAACTCAGGAATCAAACCTGCATCATCTGCATTGCAGGCGGGTCCTTTACCACTGAGTCACCTGGGAAGCCCATTAATCAACTATACTCAATATGAAATAAAAGTTAAAACAATACAATAAAAAGGTTTTTACCATTTCATCCTTAAAAATCAACCCTTTTCTTGCACTTCATGATTTTCCTCTTCTGAATTGTGTGTTTATTATTACTTCCTTTGCTCATTTTTCTAGGAGGATAGTCAATCACTAAGGTGTCTTGACACCATGAAGACATCACTCCTCTCTCTTTTGGATGAATTATTTTGCTGCTTTTTAAGTATTTTGGACATCAAGGGGATATAGCTGGGTTTGAAATGCTGCCAAAACCAAAGAAACTTTCCCCTCATAACAATTTATCAGGGACTAAGCTTATTAGATCATCTTTATTGTTCATATTTATTTGCTTACTATACCTATGTTTCTTAGAACTGCTTTTCATATTTATAAAAACATACATGGCACAAAATGATCATATTAAAATTGAAGACCACATTCACATGTCTATAGAAAGCTTAGCAACTACAATCTGGATACTATTTGTACATACATTAGAGTAGAGATAATCTGATGTTCACAATCTTGCTGTGCATCATTCCATTCCTAAATGGTATGGTTGGAGGTGAAAAGGCTCTTGACCCCCCCATGGCCACAAGAGACCACAGTGCTGTGTTGTGCGGGTGCACGTGTGTGTGTGTGTGTGTGTGTGTGTGTGTGTGTGTTGTGGGGCATGAGTGTCCTTAGAACAGGAGGACCTGAGCTCATAGACATCAAAATTTTCCCCTGGAAATATAGATGACTAACTATATAGAAATACAGATAACTAAATATAGATGACTAAATATAGAATGTTAACTGAACAGGAAAACAAAAGGGGGATCTATTTCTATGTTCAGGATTCTTGGAAACAAAATTAATGAAGTACAAGGAACAACATGTGGATTAGGGACTCCTTATGCCTGGAAGTTCAGGAGCAGAGGAAGGTCACTTCATTCCCTAACATCCTCTGGCCCCATCTCCCAACACCCTCCCTCTTGCTTATTCATTTTGGGAAAGTGGCTTCTTTTGGAGACTGAACACCTGAAACAAATGGCATCTTTGGGGTCTTTGTGCTGGCCATTCCACCTTCCAGGCAGGCACTGTCTTCAGCTCCTCACCTCTCTTCCTTGAAGTCTCTTCAAAGGTTACCTTGTTTGCTAACCTGCCTAAACAGTCAGTAAAGAATACCACCACAGCCACTTACCTCTCTGTACCCCCTTTCTTTTTCTTCACTTCACCTGTCACCATGTGGCATTTTATATATGATTTTGTACTTGTTAATACTATTTCTCCATTGAACTGTGGAGACTTCTGTCTCTCAGTACACTCTACTCCTTGCCTGGAACACCTCCAGCTGTGTATACTGTCAGAAAATATCCTTGACAGGCTGATTGCTGAAGGGCTTTGCCTGCCAAGACAAAACTGTGAAGAAATAGAAAGTCTGAACCAACAAATAAAGAGTAAGGCAAATGAATCTGTAACCATGAACGTCCCAACAACAGCAGCAACAAAAAGCAGATAAAAGCAAAGATCTGATGATTTTACTGTGAATCCTACCAAAATTTAAAGAATTAACAATTTTTCTCAAACTCCACCAAATGATTTAAGAGGTGGGAACACTCCCAAATTCATTTTCCCAGGACACTCTTACCTTGCTATCAAAACCAGAAAAGACCCTACAAGAAAAGAAAATGACAAATTGGTATTTCTAATTAACATAGATGCATAAACTTTCAATAAGAGATAAATATACATCGTGATCAAGTGAGATTTATTTCTAGACTATAAGAGTGGTTCCCTATGTGCAAAGAAATAAACATGATACACACACCACACTGATAGAACTAAAGATAAAGTAAATACAAATTCAACTTTGTATTCAACTTCCTTTTATGATACACAGTCTCAAGAAATTTCGAATAGATGGACCATTCCTCAAAATAATATGTCAAATAATATGTGTGAAATAATATGTCAAAATGCTACGTGACAAGTCACAGCTATCATACTCAACAGTGACAGTTTCAAAATTTTCTAAGATAAGGGACAAGACAAGGGTGTCACTCTCAAGATCGCAATTCAACATAGCACTAGAAGTTTTACCTAAACCAGTTAGACAAGAAAAAGAAACAAAAATCATCCAAAATCAAAAGGAAGAAGGAAATTGTTTCTGTTTGAATATAAATCCCTAAAGACCCCACCAAAAGTTATTAGAAACAATGGACAAAATAGCTAAGTTTCAGTATACCAAATCAACATATGTTAATATAAGATCAACATCCAAAAATTTTGCTTTATACAAAAAAAGAAATCAAAACAACATTATAATAGCATCAAAATAATAAATGCCTAAGACTAAATTTAACCAAGGAAGTGAAAGACACACAAAACTATGAGATACTGATGAAAGAAATTGAACCAAGACACAAATAAATTGGAAGATTTTCTTTATTTGTGGATCCAAAGATTTAGTACTTTTAGACTGTCCCTTGGAGAAGGCAATGGCACCCCACTCCAGTACTTTTGCCTGCAAAATCCCATGGTCAAAGGAGCCTGGTAGGCTGCAGTCCATGGGTTGGCTAAGAGTCGGACATGACTGAGCAACTTCACTTTCACTTTTCACTTTCATGCATTGGAGAAGGAAATGGCAGCCCACTCCAGTGTTCTTGCCTGGAAATTCCAGGGATGGGGCAGCCTGGTGGGCTGCCATCTATGGGGTCGCACAGAGTCGGACACGACTGAAGCGACTTGGCAGTAGCAGTAGCAGTATGAAGCTGAATGTGTCTGCAGGTTTATAGACATATATTATCTGTATCATGATTATCTGTGGGAGTCTTTTACTTTTGTATAATCAGGTCCCAGTGTTTCTGTTCCCTTTTTGTTTGCACTTATTCAAACAAATGGGAGATTTTTTTTCACCAGCTAACTGTTTTCCATTTGTTCATTTATATACATATAAATCTACTAGGGAAAAAGTAAAAATTTATTTATTTTGTGTGGTTAATTCTATCTAGTCATTCCTAATGTGTTCCCCTTTTTGTTGACAGAAAGAATAGAGCTGTCACTTTATTGTTATTCACTTGAGAATCTGTACTTCAAACAAAAGATAAAGTGGAGGTTCTTCTGCATACTTTGTTCTAATATAATCATCCTTTATTCATATGTACAACTAGATTTCAAAATCTCAGTTATTCTTCTTTCTTTTGTACTTTAAAGAATAGATCTGTTTCTAAACCCTATGTCACCTTTGTCCATCAGCTACAAGGCATTCTCTTTTACACTTGATTGAAGATTAGCTTCCAAAGCATCTTTAAATCTATATATCTTTATATAAGATAAAATTATAGCTTTTAGAAACTGCCTCCTATCCTCTTTTAGAAGCCTTTTGTTACATTCATTTATTCCCAAGGCTTTGGCAACATAATCATGAATTAATTACTTATATCAAGGTCATTTAATGACAAGCATTTTATATTTATATAAAATTAGTTTAATATTTTTCTATCTATTTTGTTTCCTACAGTTATTTTAGAGCCACTGGAGATCAAACCAGTCAACCTTAAAGGAAATCAACCCTGAATATTCACCGGAAGGACTGGTGCTGAAGCTCCAATATTGTGGCCAACTGATGCAAAGAACTGATTCGTTGAAAAAGACCCTGATGCTGGGAAAGATAGAAGGCAAGAGGAGAAGGGGATGACAGAGGATGAGATGGTTGGGTGGCATCATCGACTCAATGGACATGAGTTTCAGCAAGCTCTGGGAGATAGTGAAGGGCAGGGAAGCCTAGCGTGCTGCAGTCCCTGGGTTTGCAGAGAGTCAGACATAACTGAGTGGCTGAAAAACAATTCAGACATTGCCAATATCCCCAGAGGACAAATCATCTCTGGTTGATGACCAGTGCCCCAGAGTTTGAGAGTTAAGCATCCTGATTGAATTTTCAATCAAGATTCCACTCCTTACTTGGTTTATACTGGACAAAATATTAAATCCCTCTAAGTTCCATTTCTACAATGGAGAATAGAGTTTATAAAAGTATTACTTCATAGATTGAAATTTCAATAAAAAGTAGATCAAAGAATCTCTTTGTTAAGCTAAGCTAGGTTACGGTGCATAAAATCTAAATGTAATTACTAAGCATTTTATAATAAAGAACTAATGATACATGTGAAATTGTGGTATAAGTTTGAAGTTCCTCATTGTTTTTTAAAATATTATCATGAAGCCAATGAATTTGGTGCCCAAGTTTTCCTTTTGTTTTGTTTATTACTTAAAGACACAATGTTACTCTCTTTTTCTAAGGAGGAGAATAATTGTCTAGAGACTTGACCCCACAGGTCAGTGCTTTGAAGATCCAAAGTGTTAGTTAAGACAAATTCCTCAGTATTAGACTTTTGAGAAAATTTGAGTTCAGTATTGTGATGAAGTTCTAGAAGGTTTACAGCTCTTGAAAACAGGAGTGTTAATGTAGGAGGAGTAACAAGACCTGAATCACCTGGCTTATCTACATAGTCTCCTAGGATCAGGAAATCAGTTGGAAACTTTCCTTTCTGTCAGAGCAGTGTCCCAGAGGGAAGTCATGTTCTTAGAGTTTAGAGTAACAAAAAGGAAATATTCTTAATGAGCAGATAAAGGGAGCAGCAGTCCCTAGGCATGCGCAACCTTAGTCTGCACAGAACACAGTTGTTTAGGCTCTTAAATCTTCCCTGGAGACCGGGGCTTACCCCCTTCCTGCTGCTTTGTCTGGATATAGAGCTTCAGTCTCCATCATCAACCATCCAGGGAGGAATTTGGACTTCCACCCAGTGATCTTCTTCTCAGAGTTCCCATCAAGGTGAGCCTGAGATTTCAGTAGATACTGCAGGAAAAGATCAAAGAGAATAGAAGCCTAGAAAGTGACCTGAGGTCACCCAAGGGCCAATGTAGCCTAATTCTGAACCCAAAGAGCACTGTGTCTATTTGCTAGCAAACTTGATCTCAGCAAAGCAATTGTCATTTTTGATACTTAAATGATAGTAGAATATGAGCCTAAGAATCTTTTTAATAAAAGGGAGTAGAACAGTAAAATATTGATCTGGCAAGATACACAGTGAAATGATGGCATTTCCTTTATTTTTAAAATGGAGCATAATTGACTTTGTTTCCACATTGATGAGAAAGATCCAGACCAGGGAATGTTTGCAAATACATACTTGTGGCAGCAGTAAATGAGACATACATTTCACAGTATCTTCCCTCATTCTGGGTACTCACATAGAAAAAAAATTAACAGGTTAAAGTTATATGCAAATAAACATTATTTTATAATTATTTCCTTCCCTATGAGGTAATACATTATCATGGGTTAGTTAACCACTTACATTCTCTATTGCAAATTGTCTGAGTCCTTAGTTTTTAACAAAGTGGATCAGAGCATTTTTATTCCTCATTTTGATTGCTTTCTTTCAAAAGAGAAATTGCTGTTTTTGTTATCAGCTAGACAATGACACTTAGTTCTTTTATGTATGTGTAGACATACACGTAGTGAATGTATGATAATTTATAAATTGTGGAGTTGAGCCTATTACCTTTATTGTTTCTCTCTATTGCTTTTTTCTCTTCTTCTTCTTCTTTTTTTTTTTTTACTAAAATGGCTTTCATTCCAGTAATTTTCACTTGTGAATCTTTGTTTTAAATGAAAATGACAATGAAAAGTGAAAGTTCTCCTGTATCCCTTATGGATAATCACTCTTTATACATATTTCTGACTGTTTTTCACATTCCTTTATTCCTTACTGTTCTGTTTGGCATTTTGGGATTAGATGTATTTCTAAAACTCACATCGCCTTAGGCATTTGAAGACATTCAACAAAAGGAAGACCTTTTTTTTTTTTTTTTTACCATAAAACTAGAGACAACCTATATCTCAATAAACATGTTTGAACTCATATATCTTTGGATAAGATGAAATTATAACACAGATACTCCCTCCCACTTGAAAAGGTTTTATTATATTATTTTATGTCCAAGTCTTTGATAATTTAGTCTTCAATTAGTGACCTATATTGATGTTATTAAATTATTACTATTTTATATTTTTATATGTTAGATGTAGATGTAGATTTTCATCAAATTTTGTTATAAACAGTTGTTTTAAAACCACTATATTTAACCTAATTCATTCTTACTGACAGTTTTTTCATAAGTTGTGATTGTGTCATTGCTAAGTCATGTCTGACTCTTTGCAGCCCCATGGCCTGTAGCTTGCTATACTCCTCTGTCCATAGATTTCTCCAGGAAAGAATACCGGAGTGGGATGCCATGCCCTCCTCCAGGGGATCTTTCTGACCCAGGGATTTAACCTGCATCTCCCTCAGTTCTCCTGAATGACAGACAGATTCTTTACTGCTGAGCCACCAGGGTTATTACTTTCATTTAAAATTTGTTTCTATATCATGCACACATGCCTATTCAGACCCTTTTCTAAAAATGTGTGAATAGAATCCTATGTACATCATAGATAGTCTTTTTGTTTGTTTCATTCTTTCAGTGGCTGTATAATATGCCACAATGGTGGCAGAAACCAACAGGACATTGTAAAGCAATTATCCTTCAATTAAAAATAAATTTTAAAATATCCCTGGGTGGGAGGGAAAGGCAAGTAGATCCCATGTCTGCCTCTACATTCAGCTATAGTGATGCCACATGTCATGCACCTGTAGAACCCTCTGCTGTACCTTCATGATGGAACCAGAGTGAAAAGAATCTTAGTATCGCTATGAAAACAGTTTATTTATTTATTTATTATTTTAGTTGGAGGCTAATTACTTTATAATATTGTAGTGGTTTTTGCCATACATTGATATGAATCAGCCATGGATTTACATGTGTTCCCCATCCTGAACCCCCCTCCCACCTCCCTCCCCATCCCATCCCTCTGGGTCATCCCAGTGTACCAGCCCTAAGCACCTGTCTCATGCATCAAACCTGGACTGGTGATCTGTTTCACATATGATAATGTACATGTTTCAATGCTATTCTCTCAGATCATCCCACCCTCACCTTCTCCCACAGAGTCCAAAAGACTGTACTATACATCTGTGTCTCTTTTTCTGTCTCACATATAGGGTTATCAGTTTTGATGTCACAGAATTCCTTTGCAAAGTTTTTTTTTTTTTTTCATTTACTTTTATTAGCTGGAGGCTAATTACTTTACATTATTGTAGTGGTTTTTGCCACACATTGACATGAATCAGCCATGGATTTACATGTGTTCCCCATCCCGATCCCCCCTCCCACCTCCCTCCCCATCCCATCCCTCTAGGTCTTCCCTTTGCAAAGTTTTAAGAGACTCTTTGAGAACCATTGTTTCGTGTCATCAGTAGATAAGTATAACCACTAACTATATAAAATTCTTTCATTTTTTTTTTTAAAATTGCTATGATGGGACTCTGCTGCTCATAATTTTGAAAGTCTTTCATATTCTTTGTTATTCCACTGCTGGTATAACAAGGCTACAAAAATATTGTAGGATTGTGAAGTTCAAACTGTAGTTCTAACCAGGAGTGATTTTTCTCCCAGAAGACATTGAGCAATGTGTGGGGAAATGCCTGTCTGTCACACAGAAAAGGAGTGGATGGAAACCAGGGAAGCTCTAGACTTCCTCCAAGCCACAGGACAGACCCCACCACAGAGACCAAACTGCCCTAGAGGGTCAATAGTGCTGAGATTGAGAAACCGCCAGTTAAAGAACTTCTGCACTATCAATATCTATGCCTTTCTTCAGCCTGCTTCCCCAAACTCGTGACATTTTACATTTGTCAGAAGCATTAGTGAACTCCTTTGCTACCTGTTTAAAAGTCCCAATCCCAATAATGTGACAGCTCTTTAACATTTTTTTGTGAGAGAGGTATTTATTGTTTTCCAAACTATTCCTGACTTTGATCAAAGACTCATGTATTTGATCACCATTTTGACTTGCCTATATTATTTTATGCCCATATACCATATGCCTATTATTCTGCCATTGTCAACTTTTCAAATGATTTTTTTTTTAAATTACTGTTTCTCAACTGACTTTTGAAGGGTGATTTGGCTATTAAAATGTTTTACATTGTATTTAGTTAAATGTATCTTATCTTCTTACTTCTGAGTTTCCTTCCTTTGTTAAGATAATTGGCCCTCTTGCCATATTTAAAATGGATAACCAACAAGGGCCTACAGTATAGCCCAGGGAACTCTGCTCAATGTTATGTGGCAGCCTCAATGGGAGTGGCATTTGGGAGAGAATGCACACATGTACACATATGGCTGAGTTCCTTTGCTGTCCACCTGAAACTATTGCAACATTTTAATAGGCTATATGCTAATATAAAATACAAATTCAAAAGGAAAAAAAATAAGATATTTGGCCTTCCTGTAGATTTTATGTGTGGTTTTCTAAATGTTCACCTGAAGGTATTGCTTACTCTTACAGTGAGTATATAATCCCTCTGATTCATTGCCGTAGGACCGAGGCTGGGAATCAACTTAATTTTCTTCCAATTAGATATCTGTTCTGCCAGATTTCATTCAACAATCCAACCTTTTCAAACCTATTGAAATACGACCTTGACATACTAAATACACTTACATACTAAGACCTAATTTATTGATTCATTCAGCAAATAATAATTAAACACCTGCTAAGTGCCAAAATTTCTAGGAACATTACATATCATATTCTTTTATGTCTATGTGTTTTTTAACTTAAGTATCAATCCATGTTGAAGTCATCAAATTATTTTATATCTCATTGCTTTTGATACATCTTTCAATTGTGTTAAATATAGTTCTTTTGAAACTACTGTGTATAACCTAGTTCATCCTCCCTATCATTCTTTTTACTTCATATAACTTCACGTTTATTTAAATTTGTAGGTGTACATATTTTTGCATGGCTTCCCCAGTGGCTCAGTGGTAAAGAATCTGTCTGCAGTGCAGGAGACATGAGAGACACGGGTTTGATCCCTGGGTCGGGAGACCCCCTGGAGAAGGAAACAGCAACCCACTCCAGCAATCTTGCCAGAAAAATCCCATGGACAGAAGAGCCCAGTGGGTTCCATTCCACAGGGTCGCAAAGAGTCAGACTGAGCAATTGAACACAGCACATATATTTGCATACGTTTGGAAATAGGAAAGTGAACAAAACAGGTGAAATCCTGCTTGCTTGGATCTTGCATTATAATGAGAAGTCAGAGTACAATGGAATAAATGTATCTGTCACAGTGTGCTCAGGCTTAAATCATATAAAGTTATTCAGTTATTGAAAGGATGGAATTGTCATGGCATGTATAGAATTTTACAAGCTATTGTCTGGGAGGTCTTTGCAGGTTTTTGCAGGTTGGATAAAGGTTGATATTAAAATATGCCCACTGGACTTAACAGAATGAGATCAAAACCCACAGTAGAAGAAAAACAAAGGAGAGATGCCACATAAGAAAACTGAGAAAGGGGCTTCGCTAATCTATCCAATCACATAAAAACCAACTGGTCAAATACAGGACAGTCCCAGGAAAATAAGTCTCCTTCTGTTTGATATTAACAGTCAAGGCATATTTTATTTTGTATATTTCCTTTTGTGAATTACTGTTTTATTTTCTCTGATCAGTTTTCACTAGGGGCATTCAATCTTTGTTTTTTGTTTTGTTTTTATTTTATTTTATTTTTTAAATTAATTTATTTAGGGGCATTCAATCTTTAAAGTGTTTCACATCATAAATTTATTACCACTTTTATCTTCTAAGCAATTTTATTATTATTATTTTTGCTTGGCATCAAATTGGGTTAATCAGGCTGCCAAAAACCAAAGAAGCTTTATTTGCCTCAAAGTCTCTCAAGGACCACCTGAGTTTATTAGATATTTTCTTTCTTGAGTCCATTTCAGTCCTCTCTTTCTATGTTTATGGACAGATTGTTTATGTTTATTTAAGTACAAAGCAAAAAAATGGACATAGAAATATGGAACCCAAGTCTATTTGTCCATGGGAGACTTAAGAATTTCTGGGTACCATTTCTAAATTCTCTAGAAAAAGGATATTTGATCTGGACAGCTAGAGTTGTATCTCCTCGGAGCCTAGACAGTGAAACAGTGTGAGAGAGAGTGAAAGAACATGGAAACAACATTGACTAGGAGGCCTGGGAATGTTGTGTGAGTGTGTGTCTGTGTGTATGTGTGTGCATGCCTTGTGAACTGAGAGCAGTCCTCAGGGTAAGGGTACTTGGAATGATATACTCCAAAGTAACTCATAATACAGGGACCGTAACTCAATTCTATGAAGTGCTAAGGAAGGGATCATTTTCAAATCACTGGATGCCTTTGCAATGAGATTAACAAAGCGCAAGATTTGCATAGTGTGGACAATGGGCTCCCTGTGTCTTAAAGCCTGAGCAGCAGCAGGCAAGTTTGCTCTCTCCTCAACATCTGCTAACATCATCTCTCATCACTCTATGGCTTATTCATTCCCCGCCACACACTGGCTCATTCTGGGCCTTGAGTTTCTGAAGTACACTTCTTCCCCAGGGCCTTTGCACTGCCTGCTCCTTCTGCCAGGCACATACTTCCTCAGGTAACCTTCTCTCTCTCTTTCTTTCTTTCTTTCTAGTTCTTCTTTAAGGTGTCTGTTAAAGGGTTACCTTATTGGCATGTCTTGGTTGAACTCCCAATAAAAATAACACATTCTATCCACTCTTTCCTTTATACATGTTTTCCTTTTCTTCATCTCATCTGTGCTATTAGACATGTTACATTGTTATTATTTTTGTTTGATTGTATTTTCTCACTGCCATTAGTCTTTAGATTGTAAAGACTTATTTTTAAACATCCCTATGCTCTGGCTATGCCTGGAACATGGTCTGTAGTCAATATATATTCCTCAAATGCATGAAAGATATTCTCAAAAACAGTAGTATACATTACACTTGAATATCAGGCTGACAGTGGGAAATGAATTTCTATAAAAATGGAATAAGGATGCCCTTAATAGGGACAAGGCAAGCCACCAAATACAGAAATTAATGTATTGGCTCTACAATATAAACATAGCATTAATCCTAGGTTATTAAGTCTTGCTTATGTGAAAATTAATCTTTTTAAATTTTTCTGGTAGTCACCTCCAGCACATGGAACCACAGAATGATACACGAATTTCAGAATTTTTTCTTCTGGGATTCTCAGATGCACCAGCACTGCAGTCTCTCATATTTGGTCTTTTCCTCTCCATGTACTTGATCTCTGTATTGGGGAACCTGCTCATTATCCTGGCTGTCAACTCAGACCCCCATCTCCACACCCCCATGTACTTCTTCCTCTCCAACCTGTCCTTTGCAGACATCTGTTTCACCTCCACCACCATCCCAAAGATGCTGTGGAACATCCAGAGCAAGAGCAAAGTTATAACTTACGAAGTCTGCATCACACAGATGTATTTTTTTGTACTCTTTGCAGTGTTGGACGACTTACTCCTGACTGTAATGGCCTATGACCGCTTTGTGGCCATCTGCCACCCCCTGCACTACACGGTCATCATGAATCCCCGGCTCTGTGCACTGCTGGTTCTGGTGTCCTGGATCCTGAGTGTCCTGAACTCTTTGCTACAAAGTTTAATAGTTTTGGATCTGACCTTCTGTGAAGACTTAGAAATACCCCAATTTTTCTGTGAACTCAATCAGGTCATCCAACTTGCGTGTTCTGACACCCTTCTTAACAACATGATGATATATTTTACATCACTGCTTCTGGCCATTGGTCCCCTGGCTGGAATCCTTTACTCTTATTCGAAGATAATTTCCTCCATATGTAGAATAGCATCAGCTCAGGAGAAGTATAAGGCATTTTCTACCTGCGCATCTCACCTCTTGGTCGTTTCCCTGTTTTATTGTACAAGCCTAGGAGTGTACCTTAGCTCTGCTGGTACCCACAGCTCCCACTCAAGTGCAGCAGCCTCAGTGATGTACACTGTGGTCACACCCATGCTGAACCCTTTCATCTACAGTCTGCGGAATAAAGACATAATGAGAGCTCTGAAAGCATTTATGGGACAGCAGCTCTAACCAGGATGACTTTCCTGAGTCTCAAGAAGTGCCCTTGACTGCAGGACAAAGAGCAACCGAGCCAGGAACTGCTTTTCCTTGATCACATTGTGGACGTAGACCTTGTTCCTTCTATTGATTTCCATGAATGTCCATTTCTTTGTCTCCACCTCTTTATACAATTTAAGTAACTCACTTTGTAATTCACTTCCTGAGTCTGATAAAGTTTTCCCATTTATCCTTTGTCCTATGCCACAAAATTTTTCCCAACTTTTGATCTGAAATATTTGGATATTTTTGTTTCTTTCATAGAACAGCAAGGATTTCTTAAGAATAATTTCTTCTCAAATAATATATACTATCCCAAGTAATTTTCATCTCACTTTCCTGAAAGGATAGTTATGTTACACACACACAAAAAAAGGTATATTGTTTACTTACAATTAAGGGTTAATTTATCTCCCTCATAAAAGAAGGACATAAGCAATGTCTCAAGGTTCGTTCTATCTCTCTGTTCTCGCATCTACAGTGTGGAGTTTTCCAAGGTATGTCAGCTCCAAGAGTCTTATCATCTTGTGCAAATTCCAGATAGAAATGGAAAAGGCTTCTATAGAGCATTTCAATATTCCCACCCAGTAACTTAACATAATATCCAGTACTGTCCATGATTGAAAAGGATGTGGAAAACATGGTATCTTTGCTGGGTATCTTAGCACTCCCAGATATAATCAGGCTCTGTCAAGAGGGAAGAGGGGAATGGAAAAGTTGCATAACCAATCTATAATGAGCAATCACAAGACTGACAGTATCCAAAACATTAAAATAAACGATTGCTTGATAGAAGCAGGAGGATCTTGTCCAAAAGGACATTGATCCTCACAACTGTTGTAAAACAGTCACACTGTGTGATGAAGAGAGCACTGTCTCCAGCAAATTACTTCAAGGAATTGAAAAACACTTTAAGGTTTTTGAAGTATTTCTTAACTTAGGATCGAGACATGACATATGATAATACACACACTGTGGTAAAACTGAGGCAGTATTATGTCTTGGGTATCAAGGTATTTGGGGAAAAAATTCAGCAGCCAACCTTGGCCATGTGAAATGTGAAACCCAAACGACTCCATAGCACCGCCATTTTGAGTAAAACCCCCTCCCGAGGAGAGAAAACGAAATTTAAAGAGAAAGAAACTCAAGGAGCCAATCAGGGGAGGACAGGAAAGTCCCTCCTCCCCTTACTCTAACCCACCAATCAGTAGCTAACAAGACACCCTTAGTTGAAAAATTAACCAATCCCCTTAAGCTTCCCTTCACGCTTCCCCTGCTGCACAGTATGAATTAACCAATCCCCTTAAGCTTCCCTTCCCGTGTCCCCTGCTATACACTATAAAAATGATTCTCCGCTTTCACTGGGAGCTCCTTCGCTTTTGTGTGAAGAGAGTCCCTGCTCGAGCTTGTAATAAAGTTCCTCACTGTTTTTGCATCGATCCGCGGCTCCTGTGGTGTTTGGTGGGATTCTGCGATCCGGGTACAACAGCCAGAGTGAAAGGGCAAATCCCATCTGAGTAACAAGAGCTTTCAGAATCCTGAGTAAACACCTACTGCACTGCCTTAGATAGAGAACAATTTCCTTTATTAACATTAATTTAGTGGCTCCAATTAACAGATATGCATCTGATTCAGGGCTTTCTGGTGGCTCAGAACAGTAAAGAATCTGCCTGCAGTGTGTATTTAATCTCTGGGTTGGGAAGATCCCCTGGAGAAGGACATGGCAAATCACTCCAGTATTCTTGCCTGAAGAAGCCCCATGGACAGAGGAGGCTTGTGGGCTACAGTCAACGGGGTCACAAAGAGTCAGACACAACTGAGCAACTAAACACAGGACATCTGATTCAATCCTAAAATATGATGCTGTCAAAGTGCTGCACTCAATATGCCAGCAAATTTGGAAAACTCAACAGTGTCCACAGGATTGGAAAAGGTCAGTTTGCATTCCAATACCAAAGAAGGGCGATGCCAAAGAGTGTTCAAACTATCGCACAATTAAACTCATTTCACATGTTAGCAAGATAATGCTCAAAATCCTTCAAGCTAGGCTTCAACAATGCCTGAACCAAGAACTTTCAGATGTACAAGCTGGATTTAGAAAAGGCAGAGGAACCAGAGATGAAATTGCCAACATCTGTTGGATCATAGAAAAATCAAGGGAATTCCAGAAAAACATCTGCTTCATTGACTACACTAAAGCCTTTGACTGTGTTGATCACAAAGCATTATGTAGAGGGTATATTGCCGGGAGCCAGCACACGAGATCCCACCCATGACAAGGTCATGAGGAGAAGACCTGACGGGCAAGGCGGATCAGGTTTTCAGGGATTCTGAAAAGTCGCCCCCAGCGCTCACCTTAAAGTTGATATCTGTCTTTCTGATGCTTGCTTCAATAGACTACTCCCTAATTTCTGTGACACAGGCAGAAGACCCTCCCCACCTCTTTCCAAGTAAGTATCAGTTTAGAACTTTAATCAATAAGTTTCCCGGGTTGTGGTATTTTATGAGATTATCCAGGGTGAAAGGAGTGTTTTAATTTAAACTCCTTTGCTGGTATTTTAATTTGTTTGGCAAATGCGTTTATGCCTTGGTACTAATATGCATGATTGCTTATAATACCCTAATCATAAAACAGCATAAAGAACCTGATCACATAAAGGCCCTAAGAGACACAGACCCCTTCAGGGGTGAGGAAGCCCTATTAGAGAACATAAAAATATTATTATAAAAGTGGTTATAGTTAAAGATTTAGAAAAATAAGAGTTTAAAATTGTTGATTTTAACCAGGAATGCTAAACAGGGGCTGCCTCACTGGAGCTGCAGAGTCTTTGTGTGGTAAACCTTTTAGATAAATTTAACTGATAACTTCTGCAAAAGGACTGACCTTTGTGTTCATTAAAGAATAGATTATGGAAAACAGCTTTGCATTCACCTAGGTCATAAAATGTCAATAGGCCCCAAAGCCAGAAGATAATGTACAAGACCCTCATAAACAAAGAAGTATGCAAAAAACACCCTGGTTTCGTGAAGAACAAGCTGATGTAATGTTAAACTATCTTCCTCTTAGAAATGTACAAATTTAGGGTATAAAACCCACGGTAAAAAATAAAGCATTGCCAGACTCTGCCAGACCCTGCAAACACCCCCGTCTGGTCATTCTCTCTCTCTCTCTCTCTCTCTCTCTCTCTCTCTCTCTCTCTCTCTCTCTCTCTCTCTTTCTCTCTCTCTCCCTCGCAGACTTGGCCCTATCAAGGATGGTCTCACGTGTCTTCTCTCTCTCTCTCACCGACGCCGTTTTCATCCTGAGGGTACCCCCTGGATCCTGCCAAGGCTGGACCCCGGCAGTATATCTACCCAAAACAAACTTCAACTTGTTAATCTGGGAATGTCTAAATTTCTCCTTCTTTAAAAAATAATTTGAGTTGAAATTCACATAACAAAATTAACCATTTTAAGACAAACAGTTCAGTATCATTTAGAGCATTCAGAGTATTGCACAACTAATACCTCAATCTAGTTCTAAAACATTTTCATCATTTCAACATAAAATCATTTATACATTATAAGAACAGTTGCTTCCCATTACTTCCTTTTCTAGTCCCAGAAAAAGTGTTCCATGTATGTCTCTATGTATCTATATGTTATATGCAGTTTATATACAAGGAATCATACAATACATGGTCTTTGTGTTGAATATCCTTCACTTTCATAATATTTTGCCTTTTCATGCAAGTTGTAGCATGGCTTAATTTGTTAATAGATAATATCCTTCATTTTTGAAGGATAGTTTTGCTGGATATAGTTTTGCTGCTTAAAAGCTTTTCCCCCAGAACTTTAAATATGGCATCCCATTACCTTCTAAGTCTCATACTTCCCATTAGAAGCTAATCTTACTGTTAATCTTACTAATACACTTCTTCTGTGAGAAGTCACTTCTCTTTTGCTGCTTTCAAGGTCCTCTCTGTCTTTCTCTTTTGTCAATTTGATTACAATATGTCTCAGGATAGATCTCTTTAAGTTTATCCTGCTTGGAGTTTTTTGAGCTTCCTGAACACATTGATTCGTGTCTTTCATCAACTTTGGGAACTTTTCAGTCATTATTTTTTTAAACATTTGTTCTGCCACTTTCCCTCAACTGCTCTTCTGGGACTCCCTTTATACATAAGTTGTTGCATCCTCCTGGTTTCTTTTAATTCTTTGTACATGGCTCTCTTTAGCTCTCAGAGTGTATTCAAGACAGTTATATCCTTTTTCTGACAAGCCCAGAGTCTCAAATTCTACTATTTTATTTGCTCTTGTGAAAGAATCATACTTTCTCATTTCTCTGCATGCATCATATTTATTCTCCTTATTGTTGAAAACTAAATATTGTGAATATTAAATTGTCACAATTTCAGAAATCAGCTATGTACCTCCTCCTTGAGTTATATTGTTGTTGTATTATAGACTGTATTTGTTTGTTTGCTTAATGATTTTTATAAACTAAATTTCATAGACTGTATTTTTTTGCTATATGGGATCACTGAAGTCTCTGTTCTGTTATCTTAATGATCAGCTAGTGATAGATTTCCTAAACTTTGGATCCAAATAAACTTTCTCAAACTTTATTGTTTGGCTGTGTGTGTATGTATGTGTACACGTGCACATGCCTGTGTACACTTGGACTTCTTTTAATACTCTGCTGAACATTTAATAATTATTTACCTTTGTCTTCACATGCTGCTTGCCCAGAGCCTTGACTATCAGTCAGAGGTGAGAAATTAGGGCTTTTTTTCTGAACAGGCTTTCTGCCTAGTCTTTTAAATTCTAAAGAATATGTGAATACTTTCGTGGTCATACTTCCAAAGCATCTCCCTCTCCAGTCTTTCCTCCCAGAAATTTCAGTGCGCCTACTGTTTGCCCCATTTCATATCCTCTGCCCCAGACACCAGCAGGTAACTCATCTGTCCTTAAATATGCTCAACAATCACATTCCACATAGCTGCTTTCCCACCTTGAGATAAATTCCAAGTTAAGCAAAGTAACTTGGAATCTCTTTGTTCAAAGTAAATTTTGCGAATCCTTTGAGGAGTCAAAAGAAAGGTCAAAACAGAAAACAACATCTTTTTGCTCTCCATCACTGAGAATCCACACAGGGACTGTGGTGCCATCTGCAACACTGCCACTGCCAAGATGGGAATGTTGGAGACATAATAAGCTAAATTATCAAAAAGCTTACTAATCTGATTCCAGTTGCCTTTTTCTAAAGTGTTCACTACTTTGCTCTGAACCATCAGTAGTTTTTCATATTCATGAAGTTGATACCATTTTCCCCAGTATTTTCCATGTTTTTGTGGAGTGTTAGGACATTAGAGTTTCCTGTAAAAGCAGAAAAGTTTGGAAAGATGGGAGGACAGAGAGAATAGGAATTGAAATCGAAGGTATAAAGACTTTCAAGGAAGAAATGTTGAAATGTAAAATATCAGAAGATAATTAAATGGATGATCATCAGATGAGGCTACTAGTAGATTATTAGTGATATTAACAGGTACAAGTTAGTTGATATTAAAAGTGGAAGCCAGGTTATGGGAGAAAATAGATGAAAAAAGGTTTCAAGTATAGGAAGTACCCAGTGATTATAAAACTTGGGGATTCAAAGATGGTAACGATAACCCTATATGCAAGACAGAAAAAGAGATACAGATGTATAGAAGAGACTTTTGGACTCTATGGGACAAGGCAAGGGTGGGATGATCTGAGAGGATAGCATTGAAACATATGTATTATCAAGTGTGAAACAGATCACCAGTCCAGGTTGGATGCATGAGACCAGTGCTCAGGGCTGGTACACGGGGATGACCCAGAGGGATGGGATGGTGACGGAGGTGGGAGGGGGGTTCAGGAACCATGAACACATGTTCATCCATGTAAATCCATGGCTGATTCATATCAATGTATGGCAAAAAACCACTACCATATTGTAAAGTAATTAGCCTCCAACTAATAAAACTAAATGGAAAAAAAATAAAATCTTGGGGATTCAGATCCACCATGAGCAAAATAGAAAACAGCACTTCCCTCATGAATGGAGAAAAGGAAATAAAATCTGACAGACATGTAAGATCATACCTAAGCACCCTAAGTGATGGCCTGTTCTTATTTTCTAAAAATGCTTTGATAATGTTGATTATGACTTTAAAAACAGTACCTTATCAATTAATAAAGATGACGTTATCCTCTGGATTGGAATATCAAGTCTAATGGACTTGTTTTGACCTTGTAAAGCTATGGATATCTGCAGAGTCCTGCCTATACAGCCAGACATCCACCTCTTACCTTACCATACTTCTCTCATCACATGCCTGGAAACTTCTGTGGATTGCACCTTGAGGAGTGTGAACAGAAGTCATTAGAAATGGTTTTGTTGGGAGTCGGGTATGCCCCAGTCCTTTGTTGACAACTCCAAGTCCAGGTGCTTGGGACTCATGTGGTCATTAACCATTTGCCAGCATGTCTTTGATAGTCAAAGAGATTTCAACTGAAATGTTGAGGAAATACTCATGGGAAAGGACCCTGGAGATAAGACCTATGGAGCAAAGAGCATCATGACTAAGGTGCATGGGGAGGAGTATGCATATCTCAAAGCCAAGATGCTCCCATGGGTACAAACCTAGCAGAAAAGAAGCTCCTTTCTGTTCTAGCTTCCTCACTCATAGGAACCAAATTTCTCCTGCAATAGGGGACATGGAACAATTAACTTAATGAGCAGTTGTGAGAATTCACCTCTGAAGCTCCGGAAATGGTAAATATCCCCCCCTTTCTCCTCTCACTACAGCTCCACAGTCCCAGGAAGGAGGAAGTTCAGCTGTGCCCTTTCAGAGAACGGATGCCTGACCTCACCTCCCTGCACTTCCTTGGAGCTGAGTTGACCATCCATCACCCAGGAAAGAAAGGACCGAGGGAACTAGAGACCCACTGAGGGTTTTAGAGTGTGTGCCGTGGGAAACAGGTACAGACACAGGCGGAAGTCTCAGAGTATTAACATGGGTGGCACAAATGAGGATAACACAATGGTAAGAGTCCATTTGCTAAAACATTCTACACAATTCACGTCCTGAGTCTCTTTCAATCTCTCTCAGCTTCCTCCTCTCTTCTGAAACCCAATTCTGAGAATATCTTCCCATTCTAATGGGAACTGATGCCAAAATGAACGCTGCCAAAATGTCTCCAGAGGTTCTTATCCAGCTATCTTAGGCATTTTTAAGGAGCTGTTGCAGGTTCCTATATTCTCCTCTATCAAAGATGCACCTCTGTCCTTTCGTCTATCAAATTTCATGCATTCATTCGTTCAAAAAAGAAATATTCCCTGGGATTCCATATAGTTAACACTTGCGAATCTGTTTATGCATCTTCTCTCATTAAGTTAGTTAATGATTCTGGGTCTCAATTTTAAATTTTGTAAAATGGGGATCATAGTACTATCCACTTCATAACATTAAGATGATTAAGTGAAAGGAGAAAATGCATTTTTAAAGTTTGCATTTGTTTATTTTTGTCTGTGTTAGGTCCACTGCTGCTTTTCTCTAGTTATAGCATGTATGGGCTACTGTCTAGTCATGGTGCACGGCTTCTCGCTGCTGTGACTTCCCTTGTTGTGGAGCACAGGATTTAGGGCACTCAGGCTTCAGTAGTTGTGGCTCCAGGGCTCTAGAGCACAGGCTCAGTAGTTGCGGCACAGGGGCTTAATTGCTTCTAAGCATGTGGGATCTTCCCTAATCAGAGATCGAACATGTGTCGCCTCCACTGGCAGGCAGATTCTTTACCACAGAGCCACCAGGAAAGCCCAGGAGATAATGCATTTTAAGTTCCTAAATTGGCCCTAACACTTTGTGATCATCTATACATACTAATCATTATCACTGCATTACTGTAAACACATATTCATTATTTTAAAAATGTAGTGAAGTTCAGTGTCGGCCTGAGACAGTGGGTGGAATGGGTTAAGGAGGTCAAAAGATACAGATTTCCAGGTGTAAAATAAATAAATCATGGGACTATAATGTACAGCATGGTGACTATAGTTAATAATACTGAATAGTATATTTGGAAGTTCCTACGAGACTAGATCTTAGAAGTTCTTATCACAAGAAAAAAAAGTCATAATTATATATGGAAATACTTGTTAATTATACTTATTATGGCCATCCGTTTGCAGTATATACACATATCAAATCATTATGCCATACACCTGAAGCTCATATAATGTTATTTGTTAACTATACCTCTATACGGGGCATCTCCAGTGCCTCAGCAGTAAAGAATCCACCAGCAATGCAGGAGCCACAGGAGACAGTGGTTTTGATCCCTGGGTTGAGAAGATGCCCCAGGGGAGGAAATGCCCATCAGCTCCATTATTCCTACAGGGAGAATCCTGTGGACAGAGGAGCCTGGCGGGCTACAGTCCATGGGGTCACAGGGACAGAGAAGCCTGGTGGCCTGCAGTCCATGGGGTCACAGGGACAGAGAAGCCTGGCGGCCTGCAGTCCGTGGGGTCACAGGGACAGAGAAGCCTGGTGGCCTGCAGTCCGTGGGGTCACAGGGACAGAGAATCCTGGTGGCCTGCAGTCCATGGGGTCACAGGGACAGAGAAGCCTGGTGGCCTGCAGTCCGTGGGGTCACAGGGACAGAGAAGCCTGGTGGCCTACAGTCCATGGGGTGGCAATGAGTCACACACGATTGAAGTGACTTAGCAGGAACACACCAATTGTGATGATGATAAAATGAGCTTAGGCTATTAAACATAGCTCAGGTGCTTGACATTTGGTAGTCCTCAAAAATTTTTATCTTTTATAATAAATTTATCATTCTCATTTACTGTATGTTTGTGATTTCCAGTTTCTGTTCCAGATTTCTACTTTTGTTACTATTTGAAATGATCGTAATCTGTTTTTAAGACATTTAACTGTAATTAAGAACGCTACTTTTTTTTTCCTCTCACACTCATTTTTTCTGCCAATTTTCATTTTTGAATAATTTGAGTTTCACAGAAAAGTTACACAGGTACTACAGAGATTTCCATAATGATGATAATGTTTTGGAACTAGATAGGAGTGATTTTTGTAAAACATTACAATATATCAGCGTCTGCAACTCAACATATCTATTGGTTTTTATAAATTTGTGTTATATCAATTGCCTTATTAAAGTCATATTCAGTGAAAGAGGTTTTCAGCTTTCAATTCATTATTAGAAACAAATCTATAATCTTCAAACAATAATTTCATATCTCAAGGGTGTTAGTAAACAGTATTAGTGATGGTAAACTTTCTTTTCTTCTTTAATACTTAAAGAATTCTTTTAATGTTTCTCTTACATGTTTCCATGGCAATTTTTTTTTCCCCATGGTAATTTTGAAGGTAAGGTTTGATGGTGTTCTAATTATTGACCTGTTATCCTACATGCTGAATTAACCAATCAATAAATTTATTTCTTAGAGCTTTTCAATTTTTAATGAGGATTTATAAGTAATATCATCTTGCAAAGTTTTTTCTTCTACATGTGTCTTCTATATGTTTCTTCTATATGTTTTTCTCTTTCTTAATTTTAGGCATTTCTGTTCTTTTTCTTATTGCTTTCATTCAGCATCTGATTTTCTCTATTTGACTTTTGTCAAAGAATTAGCACTGGAATTAATTTCTTGGTTGTAAAATTTTTCTTCATTTTGTTGTAAATTTTCTTCATTTATTAGCTCTGCTTTTAGCTTAATTTTCTGCTTTAGTTAGTTTTATTTTGTAAAACTTAACTGCATCTTCAAATTTTAAAATGTTTTTCACTCTTGGAATAGAGTACCTATGTGACTATTTTTGAAAGAAATAGTAGGATAAAATGAATCTAAAAATCCAGACTTTTGTTGCCACTCAAAGATGATTTCTGTCCACGATTTACAGTATCTTGTTATAGATCATTTCCCCTTGGGTTTGTACAAGTATGTGTCTAATTATAAAAGTTCTGTATGCTGATTTAATTTCTCAAGGCCAGAAAAGCAGGTCAACTATCCTCTCATAGCAAGTGTTTGAAATTTTATTTTTCTTTCCACATGATGGAATTTTGCCTTCTTAATCTTTTTTGAAGAGACATTAATTCTAGCAATGAAGACAGTATCCCTCATAGATTAATAGTAGAAAGAATTTTTGTCTAACATTTGTTGCCTTTTTACACTTTCTTTTATGAACCTTTAATATCCTATGACTTTTTCTAAATTTATACATTAATCTTTCTATGATTTATACTTAGGACTTCATAGATTAAATATATTAGTTTTTATCAGTCAAATAGATTATTTTTTATATCCTTTCTCCATAGCATATTCTCATTTATAATTTTTCAACTTATGGTCCAATTATTGATATTTTCTCCCCTTATTTCTACCAAATACTTTTTATTCAGAGAGAGCTACTGAACCTAGGAACAGATTTTCCAAGTAGCAATGGCAACCACAATTTGCTACCAAAGAGATCAAATTTTTAGCCCCAAATAAATGGACATCTCCCTGGGTTTGGATTAAGGATATTCCTGTCATTCAGGGTAATTATTATTTGGAGTGAATTCTGTGTTTCTTTTCAGCTGATTCTGAACAAACCCAGCAGCCACATGGAAATAAACCAAACAAGAAGCTTTCTCCTCCTGGGATTCACAGAGGACCCAGACCTGCAGCCTCTCTTCTTTGGGCTGTTTCTGTCCTTGTACCTGGTCACATTTGCTGGGAACCTGGCCGTCATCCTGGCCATCATCTCAGACCCCCATCTCCACACCCCCATGTACTTCTTTCTCTCCAACCTGTCATTTGCAGACATCGGTTTCACCTCCACCACCATCCCAAAGATGCTATGGAACATCCAGACACAGAGCAAAGTTATCACCTATGGAGGCTGCATCACCCAGATATTTTTTTTCTTCGTATTTGGATGCCTGGACAATTTAATCCTGAGTGTGATGGCCTATGACCGCTTCGTGGCCATCTGCCACCCCCTGCACTACATGGTCATCATGAGCCCCCGGATCTGTGGGCTGCTGGCTCTGGGGTCCTGGAGCCTCAGTGTCACAGGCTCGCTGCTTGAGACCTTGACTATCTTGAGGCTGTCCTTCTGCATGAACATGAAGATCCCACACTTTTTTTGTGATCTTCTTGAAGTCCTGAAGCTCGCCTGTTCTGACAACCTCATCAATAACATAGTGGTGTATTTTGTGGCTATTGTTCTAGGTGTATTTCCTCTCTTTGGGATTTTCTTTTCTTACTCTCAGATTTTCTCCTCCATCCTGAGAATTCCATCAGCCAGGGGCAAGTATAAAGCTTTTTCCACCTGTGGATCTCACCTTTTTGTGGTCTCCTTGTTCTATGGCACAGGCCTAGGGGTCTACCTCAGTTCTGCAGTCACTTCATCCTCTAGGACAAGTCTGGTGGCCTCTGTGATGTACACCACAGTCACCCCCATGCTGAACCCCTTCATCTACAGTCTGAGGAGCAGGGACATGAAGGGGGCCCTAGGGAGACTCCTCAGGAGGGCACCATCTCTCAATGATGGGTTGTTGTAGGACTCACATAAGTAGCAAGGATCAAACCATTGGTAGGTATTTTTCACAGTCTTGGATATATCTAAACATTAGTTTAATTTTTCTAGTTCTGTAATCATTGTATCTTACTGTGCCTTGACTTTGACTATATTTAAAGATGGTATATTATTTTTCTGGGGCTGTTATGACAAAGTACCATAAGTTAGTTGGCTTAAATAACAAAAATTTATTGCCTCACAGTTCTAGAGACTAAAATTCTGAAATCAAGGGTTAAGCAGGAGTCCATTCATCCTGAAGCTGTGATCAAAAACCTGTTCCATATCTAGTTTTTTTAGTTTGCTTTCTGTAATATCCTAGTTTTATGTAATTGTGGTCAAGGAAAATGCTTGATGTAATTTCTGTTCTCTTAAATTGGTTGAGGGTGTCCTGTGACCTAGTATGTGATCTATCCTGGAGATCATTTCATCTGCACTTGAAAAGAATGTGTACTCTGCTGGGTTTGGATGTAATTTCCTCTAGATAGCAATTTAGTTCAATTGGCCTATTGTGCCATTTAGGCCCACTGATACCTTATTGATTTTCTATCTGGATGATCTTTCCATTGGTGGAACTGGGGTGTTAAAATTCTCTGCTATTATTGTATTATTGCCAGTTTCTCCCTCATGTCAGTTAGTATTTGCTTTAAATATATAGGTGCTCCTGTATTAGGTATGTGTATGCTAACAACTGTAATATCCTCATCTTGTAACGATCCCTTCATCATTATAGAATGTCCTTCTTTGTCGTTTATTATAGCCTTTGTTTTAAACTCTATTTTGTCTTACATGAGTAGAGCTACCCCTGCATTCTTGCTGTTTGCATTTGCATTAACTATCTTTTCCATCCCCCTCACTTTCAGTCTGTTTGTGTCTTTAGCCCTGAAGTGAGTTTTTGTAGGCAGCTTACTGAAGGACTTTTTTTTCCAACCAGCCACCCTATGTCTTTTTATTGGAATGTTTAGTCCATTGGTATGTAAATATTGATAGCTGTGTACTTACTGCTATTTTATTCCTAGTTTTTCAGTTGTTTTCATGATCTTCTCTGTTCATTTCTTCTTTTTGTTTCTCCTTTGTGACTTGATGAGTTTATTTAGTGGTATATTTGGGTTCCTTCCTTTTTTTATTTTTGTTTATCTCTTATAGGTTTTTGATTTGTGTTTACCATGAGTTCATATTTCTTCACTCATAATTATATTTACTTGAATAAGCTGATAAGTCATTTAAGTTCAAACATATTCTAAATATTTACATTTTTATACTCCTCTACCCCACATGCTGTGTTTGTATATCATATTTTACATATTCATACTCATCTCTCTACTGTCTATTATAGTTATAGTTGCTTTTAAATATGTTTGTCTTTTAATCTATGTACTGGTTATTTAAGTAATCTTTAATCCTTACTATTTATTTGCCTTACCTAGTGGAATTTTCCCTTTCCTATAGATATTTCTTTTATATTTAGAGAAGACTACAACTTTTCTTTTAGGGTAGGTCTCCTATTGATGAAATATTTCCATTTTTGCTTGTCTGAGAACTTCTTTGTCTCTGCTTCTATTCTGAATGATGATCTTCCAGGGAAGGAGATCCTAGGTTGCAGGATCCCTTTCAGTACTTTCAATGTATCAGGTCACTCTCTTCTGGCCTACAAAGTTTCTACAGATAAATCAGTTGATATGTGGATTCCCTTGTATATGACTGTTTTTCTCTTGCTGCCTTTAAAATTCTCTTTATCTATCTTTTCCCATTTTGATTATAATATATCTTAGCATAGGTCTGTTTGGCCTCATCTTGCTTTGGGACCCACTGTGCTTCCTATATTTGGATACCTGTTTCTTTCTTAAGTTTGGGAAGGTTTTAGTCATAATTTCTTCAAAGACCTTTTCAGTACACTTCTCTCCCTCTTCGTTTGCAATCCCTATAATGCAAGTGTTGACACAATTGATATCATCCCAGAGATCTCATATTTTGCACTGTTTTTTTTTTCTTTCTTTTTGTCTGCTCTTATGATTAGATAATCTCCACTATTCTATCTTCCAAATCACTTGTGTGTTCTTCTGTGTCATTGCGTATGCCCTTCATTTCATGTAGAGTGCTTTTTATTTTAGATATTGAATTATCTATTTTTTATTGGGTCTTCTTTATACTTTTGCTGTTGTTCAGTCACTCAGTCATCTCCAACTCTTTGTGACCCCATGGACTGCAGCATGCCAGGCTTCCCTGTCCTTCACTATCTTCTGGAGTTTGCTCAAGCTCATGTTCATTGAGTTGATGATGCCATCCAACCATTTCATCCTCTTGCCCCTTTCTCCTCCTGCCCTAAATCTTTCCCAGCATCAGGGTCTTTTCCAATAAGTCAGTTCTTTGCATCAAGTGGTCAAATTATTGGAGCTTCAGCTTTAACATCTGTCCTTCCATTGACTATTTAGGGTTGATTTCCTTTAGGTTTGACCGGTTTTATCTCCTTGCTGTCCAAGGGACTTACAAGATTCTTCTCCAGCACCACAGTTCAAAAGCATCAATTCTTTGGTGTTCAGCCTTTTTTACAGTCCCACTCCCACATCTGTACATGACTGCTGGAAAAACCATAGCTTTGACTATACAGAGCTTTATACCTTTGGGTTTATGCTAAGTCACTTCAGTCATGTCTGACTCTTTGAGACCCTACAGAGTGTAGTTTCACCAGATTCCTCTTCCATGGCATTCTCCAGACAAGAATACTGAAGTGGGTTGCCATTTCCTCCTCTAGGGGATCTTCCCAGGGATTGAACCCCCATCTCTTACATCTTCTGCATTGGCTGGTGAGTTCTTTGCCACTAGTGCCACCTGGGCACTTTTAGTTCCTTATTAAATTGATCTGTGTTTAAGTTAATTCTTTTCCTTAATTCATGTTTATTATCAATATATTTTTATTACAAATATTTTGAATTCTTTGGTATATTATTTATTTCTGTTTCACTTACATTTCTTTAATTTATACAGAGGCTTTCTCTTGCTCTTTCAAATGAGAATGCTGCTGTTTAGTAGCTTCAGTCATGTGTGGCTCTGTGTGATCCTATGGACTGTAGCCTGCAAGGCTCCTCTTTCTATGGAATTCTCCAGGCAAGAGTACTGGAATGGGTTTCCATTCCCTTCTCCAGGGGATCCTCTTACCCAAGGATTGAACTCAGAGTTCCTGCATTGCGGGCAGATTCTATACCACTGACCCACCAGGGAAGCCCTCATGAGAATAGTTCCTACTCATTTTCATTTTACTTAAATTTCTCTCTGTAATGAATTTCAGTGAAACAGTTACCTATTGTAATCTTAAAGGGTTTTTTTTAATTATTATTTAGCAGTGTCTCTATGTAGATTGCTTATGTCTAATACCTTTGGTGGGATGGCTGGATTTGACATGGATGACAGTCATATCTTTCCATAGGGGTTGCTGGCTGCAATAACCTTGGTGATGGGAGAGCTAGAGCCTGGTGTAGCATGTGATATGGGTCTTCCTCTCTGCTTAGTGGTCATCACCATCCTGTTGGTGTCATGTTGCTCCCAAGTTGCTGGAACAGAAGGCCTGTTGATCAGGCTAGAGCTGGCTCTGTTCTCTTCAAGTGTATGTTTTCCTTCTTCACACACTGGGGCCTTTGTCTCAATAAAGGGGAGTGCTGAAACAATAAGGGTTTGTGTGCTTATGGAGGTCCAATACTCTGCCTGTGTAGGCATCCTTGGATCCTCTCAGATGCAAGCCACAGACACATTTTTTCCCCTGCTACAGCCGCCCCAGATCTGTGCTAGGCTGTAGCATGGAGCAGTTGGGGCCAGAGCATTCATACAGCTTGGGTTGGGGTACACAGTGAAGTAGTCATGGGAATTCACAACCAATATTATCAAATAACTTTAAATGGAGCATAATCCATAAAATTTTGAATCATTGTTTATATACCTGAAGCTAATATGATATTGTAAATCAACCATATTTCAATAAAAAATTTTAAACACACAAATAAAAATACACTGAAATAATTTGTCACAGTAATTATCTGATTGGTAATGGTAGGATGAATGATTTTGTTCGTATTTTTTAATACTTTAAAAAATTCTATTAAAGCATGCTTACTTTTTGCAATCAGAAATAACAATATAGGGACTTCCCTGGTGATTCAGTGGCTGAGAATCAGCCTTCCAATACAGGGGACACAGATTCAGTCCCTGATCTGAAAACTAAGATCCCACACACCACAACTAGACAGCTACACACCACAACTATTGAGTCCATGTGTTCTAGAGCCCATGCTCTGCAACAAGGGAAATCTCTGCACACTGCAACTAGAGAAAAGCCTATGTGCCCCCAGGAAGACCCAGCACAGCCAAAAAGGAAAACAAAAAGTAATTATTATATACTATGAATTAAATAAAACTAACAAAACATAAGGCATCACAAAAAATGAGTTGAGAAACTTAAATTCAGTTTCTAAAAAAAATTATTGAACATTTGTCTGTATTGCATTTATTAATACATTCATGGCTACTGTAACAAATTACCACAATAGGGATTGAAATTTTAAAATTGTAAAAAAAAATAAAATAAAATAAATATTGTGCTCTTGCAATTGGAGATCAGAAGGTGAATATCTCAGTGAGCTAAAGTCAACATGCCTGCATCGTCTCTGAGGAGAATCTGATCCATTTTCTTTTCTAGCCTCTAGTGGCCACAAGAATTTCTTGACTCATAGGCATTTCTCCAGCTTCAAAGACAGCAATGTAACATTTTCAAATCTTTCTCTGATTTCAAACTTTCTGTCTTCATCTTCTACAGTCAGAGGTTCATTGTGTTTCCATTAGTCTCTTCCAGATAATCATAGTCAATCTTCTTATCTTAAAGTCACTGATTAGCAACCTCCTCCATCTGCTACCTTAATCCCCTCTTGCTACGTAAAATAATATAATCAAAGGTTCTGGGGATTAGGATGTAATCATCATTTGGAGGCCGTTACTCTGATTATCAAAAGTAATTTTCATACGCCTATTATTTGCTGTCACTTAAGGACCAAGCTGGTTTTAGAAAAGGCAGAGGAACCAGAGATCAAATTGCTGACATGCGCTGGATCATCGAAAAAGCAAGAGAGTTCCAGAAAAACATCTATTTCTGCTTGATTGACTACGCCAAAGCCTTTGACTGTGTGGATCATAATAAACTGTGGAAAATTCTGAAAGAGATGGGAATACCAGACCACCTGACCTGCCTCTTGAGAAATCTGCATGCAGGTCAAGAAGCAACAGTTAAAACTGGACATGGAACAACAGACTAGTTCCAAATAGGAAAAGGAGTACATCAAGGCTGTATATTGTCACCCTGCTTATTTAACTTATATGCAGAGTACATCATGAGAAATGCTGGGAAGGATGAAGCACAAGATGGAATCAAGATTGCTGGGAGAAATATCAATAACCTCAGATATGCAGTTGACACCACCCTAATGGCAGAAAGTGGAGAAGAATTAAAGAGCCTCTTGATGAAAGTGAAAGAGGAGAGTGAAAAAGTTGGCTTAAAGCTCAACATTCAGAAAACTAAGATCATGACATCTGGTTCCATCACTTCATGGGAAATAGATGGAGAAACAGTGGAAACAGTGGCAGACTTTATTTTCTTGGGCTCCAAAATCACTGAAGATGGTGATTGCAGCCATGAAATTAAAAGACACTTACTCCTTGGGAGGAAAGTTATGACCAACCTGGACAGTATATTAAAAAGCAGAGACATTACTTGACCTACAAAGGTCCATCTAGTCAAGGCTATCATTTTTTCAGTAGTGATGTATGGATGTGAGAGTTGGACTGTGAAGAAAGCTGAGCTCTGAAGAATTGATGCTTTTGAACTGTGGTGTTGGAGAAGACTCTTAAGAGTCCCTTCGATTGTAAGGAGATCCAACCGGTCCATCCTAAGGGAAATCAGTCCTGAATATTTATTGGAAGGACTGATGTTGAAGTTGAAACTCCAATACTTTGGCCACCTGATACAAAGAAGTGACTCACTGGAAAAGACCCTGATGCTGCGAAGACAGAGGATGAGATGGTTGGATGGCATCACCGACTCAATGGACATGAGTTTGAGTAAGCTCCGGGAGTTGGTGATGGACAGGGAGGCCTGGTGTGCTGCAGTCCATGGGGTCGCAAACAGTAAGACACTACTGATCAACTGAACTGACTGAAGGACCATAAGGGGTTTCCCAGATGGCACTGGCAGTAAAGAACCCACCTGCCAATGCAGGAAATAAGAGATGTGGGTGTGATCCTTGAGTCACAAGGGTCCCTGGAGGAGGGCATGGCAATCAACTCCAGTATTCTTGCCAGGAGAATCTCATGGACAGAGGATCCTGAGAGGCTTCAGTCCATGGGGTCGCAAAGAGTTGGACATGACTGAGCGGGTAACACTTACTTACTTACTTATTTACTTAAGGATCATAAGAGTTTTCCCAGGTGGCTCAGTGGTAAAGAATCCACCTGCAATGCAGGAGATAAGAGATGTGGGTGCCATTTCTGGGCCAGGAAGATGCCCTGGAGAAGGAAATGGCAATCAACTCCAGTATTCTTGCCAGGAGAACCCCATGGACAGAGGAGCCTGGCAGGCTACAGTCCATAGGGTCCCAAAACAGTCAGACATGACTTAGCAACTTAACAACAACAAAAGACCTTAAATAAAAGAAACACAGAATGTATTATAGCCTCTTAATGATGAAAACCATTCTTTTGAAATTACACGCCAAGACAATTTTTGATGCAAAGGAGCCTACAACTACCTAGTCCAGACTCTAACACAGGACCACAGCCTTGCTAGTCAAAGAATAATCCACAGGCCAAGACTTGCATGCATTACAACATTACCCAGAACCTTATTGAAAATTCAGAACCTCAGGACAACCAGGACCTGTTGAATCAGGATCTGAGTTAGGACTAGAATCCTAGGGGATTCTTATGTACAATGTGTAGAAGTGATGGCCTAGAATAGGCTTTCTCACCTTCTCACTATTGGCATTTTGTGGCATGACAATTATTTGTATTTGGTGCTACCCTGTACATTGTAGATGTTTGGGTGAAAGTGAAAGTGTTAGTTGCTGAGTCATGCCTGACTCTTTGCAGTCCCATGGACTGTAACCTACCAGGCTCCTCTGTCCATGGGATTTCCCAGGCAAGAATACTGAAGTAGGTTGCCATTTCCTTCTACAGGGAATCTTCCCAACCCAGGGATAGAGCTTGCATCTCCTGCTTGGCAGGTGGATTTGTTACCACTAAGCCACCTGGGAAAGCCCCCCTCCCCACAATGGTGTTCTAGCAAGAGAACACAGTTTTCTCCCTTATTGAAGAAGAAAGAGTAATTTTCTGGATATATCAGGTGCTGTATTCTCATAGCAAGGCAGTTATGTTACAGCTTTTGAGACCCAAAGGATCTAGTTGAGACAAATTCCTCAGGCTTAGATTTGGAAGAAATATTGAGGGTTAAAAAAAAGAAAAAAAGAAATATTGAGGGTTGTAAAATCTTTCAATGTTAGAACTCTGGGAGATAGGAGAGTTAGTGGAGTAGTAACAAGAATTGAAAGCTGAGTGCCGAAAAATTGATGCTTTTGAACTATGGTGTTGGAGAAGACTCTTGAGAGTCCCTTGGACTGCAAGGAGATCCAACCAGTCCATCCTAAAGGGGATCAGTCCTGGGTGTTCATTGGAAGGACTGATGCTGAAGCTGAAACTCCAATACTTTGGCCACCTCATGCGAAGAGTTGACTCGTTGGAAAAGACCCTGATGCTGGGAGGGATTGGGGGCAGGAGGAGAAGAGGACAACAGAGGATGAGATGTCTGAATGGCATCACCGACTCGATGGGCATGAGTTTGAGTAAACTCGGAATTTGTGATGGACAGGGAGGCCTGGCGTTCTGTGATTCATGGGGTCGCAAAGAGTAGGACACAACTGAGTGACTGAACTGAACTGAACTGAACAAGAATTGAATACACCTGACGTCTAACCTGGTCTCTTGGGAACAGCGAATCAGCAGGGGGAGAAAAAATCCATTCTGTGCAAACAAGTTCCCCTGAGGAAATGAAGTAGTCAATATTGGAGCAATAATGGAAAATGTGATAAAGAGGTATAATGAGCAGATACAGAACATATACAGAGCTATAAATATCTCCACTGCTGTAAGATCTAAGCATGTTGAACCTTGAGCTGCAGCAGGAATGTTTTTTGCATTTGGATTCCTAAGTCTGGCTCAGGGACCAATGCATCACTCTCCCTTCTTTCTTGTTAGGAGACATAGCTTCGGCCTCCACCATCAACCATCCAGGGAGGAATTTTGAACTCCCACACAGAGATCTTCTAATCTGCCTTTCCATCCAGGTGAGTCCAAGAGCCCCACAGACACTGGAGGAGAAAGCTGGAGAGAATGAAACCCAAGATTTACCTGAGGTCACCTGAGAATACAAACAGCTGACCCAGAGCTGAGAAAATTCCATGTTTGTCTTCTTGTCTGACTTATTAATTTATAATCAATTTATTAAATATTTTTAAATGACAAATATCTGTTGGATTCAGAAATTCAAGGATTGCTGTTGACAACTAAGTAATGGGAATGAAAATCTAGTTGGATGAGACTTAGGAGAAAATGGGGAGCCTAGTGGTATCATTAAAATTGGAAGATTTCCAAGAAGTTTAGTTGCAATTTAGGGGAGTAGGAAAATAAACTATTTGGTCAGGAGAGGATTGCAGTGAAGTGATTTTTTTTTTAATTCTTAAGATGGGGTGTATTTAAGCTTGTTCTGTATTCATTAGGAAGATTCAGATCAGTAGAAGTATCTACTACCTGAACTACACTTCTTGAGACCCGTATTATCACTGAATCTTCTTTCACACTGAGTATTCATTAGAGAAAAATGCATTTAACATACAAACAGGCATATGGTAAACAGTTTATCTTTGCAATTATTTCATTACCTGAGAGGCTGAATTTATTTGAGGTTTTTATTAGCCATTTGCTATCTCTATTGCAAATTGTATATGCACGTTTTGCTTTACATACTGGTGTCTGAGGGTTTTTATTCTTTTTTGTTTTGCTATATCATTTTCTTTATAATTTATTTCATCTCCAGCTCAGAAAGGAAAGGCCAGGAATTGCACTACAGCATGTGGAAGACCAGGAGAATGAGATATATTTTTAATACTTTGTCAATTCTTCTTGCTGAAAATAGGGAAATATGTAGCCTTTTTCTCCCTGTTTTTCCCCTTCCCTACACAAGTGTGTCAGCCACCATTTCCGTGGCACTATTTCACCCAAACTGCTCTTAGCTATAACTAGTTCAACTAATCTGGATTCCCTATTCCAGTCTCTATATTCAAGGCGAGGCGGAGTGGGGTCGGGGTGGGTGTGGGGGGACGGTTTGCATTCTTCTAAACAAAGAATTGCAGTTTTTTAAAGAAGCTTCCTATTAATATTTGCCATTTAAATCGTGTATGTATGCAGTATACAATGTATTTGTTGGGTTGTGTGAGAGTTTAAAACTGTGAGTGATCAAAATTATCAGCTGGTCACATTTTGTCCTCCCTCTCATTGTTTTTCACACACAGAAAGTTCTTCAACATTCTTAGAAATAAGAAACCATCTTTTATATAAATTGCCATCTTATTTCACATTTTCACTTAGTACTACAATTGCTTTCTGTGACTAGATCAGTTTTTTAAATAACATTTTCTGCCCTCTTGTGGAGCACATGCTTCTGCACTCAAATATTCTTTTTCATAAGGATGGTTGAATCTATTTATGCTTTAAGAAAAAAAAAAGTGAAAGTCACTCAGTCGTTTTTGACTCTTTGTGACCCCATGGACTATCTAGTCCATGGAATTCTCCAGGCCAGAATACTGGAGTGGGTAGTCGTTCCCTTCTCCTGGGGTTCTTCCCAAACCAGGAGTTGAACCCAGGTCTCCTACATTGCAGGTGGATTCTTTACCAGCTGAGCTACCAGGGGAGCCCTACTTATGTTTATATAGGTTGAAATTAAAATTTTACCTACTGCTTCCTGAACTATTTTTAAAATTGTCTTTCCTATTCTTTTTTTATGTTTTTACCTATCTCATTTATATTTAAACCTTGTGTTAATGCAACTATTGTTATTTTATAGATTTTCTTTCATATGTTCATCTTACTACTTCATTCGATTTTGCTGAGTAAAGTTGTATTGAATATTTAATCGGGGTCTTATAGCCCTTGCTGCTCTTTTTATCTTACATATTCCATTTTCTAAAAACTCGTTTTTATATAAATGTACACCTTCATAAAATCGTGTGTTCAGTCTCTCAGTCATGTCTGACTCTTTGCAACCCCATGGACTGTAGCCCACAAGGTTCCACTGTTCATGGAATTTCCCAGGCAAGAATACTCGATCAGGTTGCCATATCCTACTCCAGGGGATCTTCTTGACTGAGGGATCAAACCTGCATTTCCTGCATGGCAGGCGGATTCCTTATCACTGTGCAACCTGGGAAGCCCATTAACAGTCAACAAAGCATGAAGTCCCTGTTCGTTTAGGTCTAACATTTTAGTGGAGAAAGATTACAGTAAAATAAATTCATGTATGACCAAACGTCCTCAGATATAAATTAAATGAACGAAAGGGTAGGTCTTTGTGGTATGTAGGACTTTATAGAGCATATTTGGGGGAGGTCTTTGCACTTGGGAAGAGAATCTGAAACAGGGGTAGTGTGGACCCATTGGATTTGTCAAAAGAAGATCAAAACTGAAAGGCCTAGAATAACAAAGAAAGATGCCACATAAGAAAAGTGAGAAAAGGACCAGTCTTACTCACTCATAAAAATTGAGTTAGTGGTCTGATGTGGATACAGTAATTAAGAAAGTGGAGGGGAAAAGTGTAGTCAGTGTGTGGTCCCTTGAGTCTGAACACACTGTTGCCTGTTCTCTCTGCATCATGCCTCTTCTGTTGAACTCTTTATTCACATTCCTCTTCCCTCAGCAGAAACTGATCTTCTTCAAAAACGATTCTTCCATTTAATGCAATGGATAAAAAACATTTCGGATTGTGTCCCAGAGCACAACATGCTTTTCACATGTGATCCAACATATGTACACAGGCAAGCAAGAAATTCACATGCATGCACATTGCATGCACATGCAAACACACACATACAGACATGTCAACAAAGAGAACAACAACAACAACAAAACCGTTACTGTGTATGATGCACTCTGACATTTTCTTTTGTGTTTTATTTTATTCTATTCTATCTATCTTATTCTATTCTATTCTAATTCTATTCTATCTTATTCTTACAAACCACATAGCTGAGAAACGGGTCATGTTACTTTTCATCTCCTGGCAGTCACCTCTTCCACATGGAACCAGGGAATGCTACAAGAATTTCAGAATTTCTTCTTCTGGGAATTTCAAAGGAACCAGAATGGCAGCCTCTCTTATTTTGGACATTTCCTCTCCGTGTATCTGATCACTGTGTTTGGAAACCTGCTCATCATCCTGGCTGTCAGCCCAGACTCCCACCTCCACACCCCCATGTATTTCCTCCTCTCCAACCTGTTCTTTGTAGACATCTGTTTTACCTCCACCACCATCCCAAAGATGCTGTAGAACATCCAGAACCAGAGCAAAGTTGTAGCCTATGAAGGCTGCATCACCCAGATGTATTTTTTCATGCTCTTTGCAGGGTTGGACATCTTTCTCCTGACAGTGATGGCCTATGACTGCTTTATGGCCATCTGTCACCCCCTGAACTACACAATCATCATGAACCCTCAGCTCTGTGGATTTCTGGCCCTGGTGTCCTGGATGATGAGTGTCCTGAATTCCTTGCTACTAACCTTACTGATGTTGTGGCTGTCCTTCTGTAGAATCCTGGAGATCCCCCGTTTTTTCTGTGAACTCAATCAGGTGGTCTGACTTGCCTGTTCTGACGTGTATCTCAATGACATAGTGAAGTGTTTTGCAGCTGCCATTTTGGATGGTGTTTCCCTCACTGGTGTCCTGTACTCTTCCTCTAAGATAGTTTCTAGCATACATGGTATCTCATCTGCTCAGGAGAAGTATAAAGCCTTTTCCACCTGTGCATCTTACCTCTCAGTGGTCTCCTTATTTTACTGTATAGCCTTAGGAGCTTACCTTAGCTCTGCTGTTACACACAGCTCACACTCAAGTACAGTTGCCTCAGTATTGTACACTGTGGTCACATCCATGCTGAATCCCTTCATCTACAGCCTGAGGAGCAAAGGCATAAACAGGGCTCTGAAAAGAAGCATTGGGATGGCTGCTTTTATAAAAGGGGCAGTTGTCCTTGGGCTGAAGAAATGCTTATGACTGTAGGGTTCAAAGCCTTAGAGCCAAATTCTTTGATCAGATTGTTGAAGAGTAGGGCTTACTCCTTCTATTTATTTTCTAGAATTTCCATTTATCTGCATTCAACTCTTTCACACAATTAAAGTGAGCTCATCTGCCCTTCCCTGGTGGCTCAGATGGCAAAGAATCTACCTACAATGCAGGAGACCCAGGTTTGATCCCTGGGTCAGGAAGATCCCCTGGAGAAGGGAATGGCAACCCACTCCAGTATTCTTGCCTGGAGAATCCCATGGACAGAGGAGCCTGGTGGGCTACAGTCCATGGGGTCACAAAGAGTTGGACACGACTGAGGGACTGAACAAAGGGGAAACAAGTTCACAAGTTCTCTTTATCCAGGGGGTAAATCTAAAAGAGACTTCATGGTTGGGGGTGGGGGGGGGTGTCACTGGATACGAGTCTAGTAGCTGTGTTATATAGCTGCTGGCAATATATTTATTTGCCATAATTGTCTTCGAAGTGGATGCCTCAGAAATCAAAAGCTAAGTTTCTAGCACTCACATTACAAACATGTTGTGTTTTATAATTGCTCTCCTGGTTGTATTCAATTATTCACCTTGGTGTCCAAATGCTTATCACAGTCACTGGCCAAAATACTGATTATCAAATATGTGTCTTCCACTTGAAATCTACATGGAAAGACAAATTGGAATAAGTTGAACTAATATGATCTTAGCATCCAGATGACCCATGAGGAAGCAAAATGTCAAGTCACACATTTGGTGACTATGCACGATGTTTCCTTTTCACACTGGACATCTATTTATTAAAGCATATAAGATCTCTCCCCACAAGTGAGGGGTTTTATTCATTGAGGTGAAGGGTTGGTTGCTGTATTTTACATTTTGTCACATTATTATTGTCCTATTTGTGCTTGAAAACTTCTAATGCTACCTACTAGCATGACTCTTTCTGTTGTTTTCTGAAATATCTCCTCTTTCCTGAGGTTTCATAAGTACACAAAGATGGTGAGTGAGCAACATCAATTCATCCATTTCCCATGTCCTTCATACTCAGGAGTCTCTTCCTTCCTCATGATCAGACGATGATCCACAAGAGAGGTTGATATCCTGCCTAGTCATATGATTCACCAGTTTTTCTGTACCAACAGGCTTGTCCGTCCACCTCTCCTAGTTTCCTAGAAGATAGTCACTTGTTACTATAGTTATCTGAAATGAGCCTGGGTAATGGAATGACCATGGATGTTCTCCTCAAATATAAGAACATATGCCAAAAATAAAAATGCTGTAGATTATTATAATTGCTCTCAGTTCTGTTCATTTAGATTATTGTATCAGTTAGCTATTGCTGCGTAACAAGCCATTTCATGTCAATTTGGTTACCATAGTATCCTTACTATCCAATGAAGATTTATGCTGGGGAGTAGTAGATTTCTTTGTGTAGCTCATGAGTGTGTAGTCAGCTGTCAGTCTCTATCCTGTGTTTTTAAGGCTCATCCATGATTTAGTAAGGCTGTGGTGCTTTTCTGTCTTGAATCAATTTATCTTCATTTACTATAGTTCAGTTAAGACTAGTCATATATTTACAGAAAAGAATGAGTTTACCATGCTAATTACTTAAATTTAGTTCCACTGTCCCTACATCCATAAATAATACTTGACTTTCTTCCCTGTTAGATGACATATCTACTACCTTTGCTAAATGAGAACCAGCTACCTATGCTTACATCCTACCCTTAGCCATACACCATTGAATTTTAAAAATTTAATTAAATAATCAGAGTATAATTGCACACAAAAACTGCATATTTAGAGTGTACAATTTGATAAATTAAAGGAGTTATACAAAAATTAAAGAGCATATTGAATGTTTCCACTTCTGTATGATTTGATGGTTTGAATATCTTTAAATGCTTTGTTACATAATTATGAGAAATTTCAGTTCCTTGAGTCTCAGTTTGCATATTTCTGAAGGTGTTGTGGGGATACTAAACAAAACTTCACGTGGATGCTCTGAGAAATAAATGAAAGGTGTAGAAGTTCATTTTTCAGGCCAAAGAAAACACTGAAGGGTAAATGTTGTATCTGATTATCTGTGTGCTTGTATACATTTTTCTTTCAAATAAACACAATCATACACACACACATACACACGTGGACACAATTATGAATTCCTCTATGTTAAAAGGAAACCTGAGATAAATAGAAATGAAAACAATGAACATTTTGGGAGCTCACTGGTGATCAGGTGGTTAAGAATCTGCCTTCCAATGCAGGGGACATGGGTTCAATCCCTAGTCAGGGAAGTAAGATCCCACATACCACGGGGCAACTAAACCCATGCACCACAACTAGAGCCCACATGCTGCAATTAGAGAAATCTACAAGCAACAACTACTGAGACTGCTTGCTCTCGAGTTCATGCACAGCAACTAGAGGAGCTTGCACACCACAACAAAGAGCCTGTACACTGTACAGACCCAAAAAAAGATTAAACATTTGAATTATCATGAAGCAGAAGAATGTAGAAATATAGACACAAAATTTTAAAGTACAATAGGTAACCTCAACTTGCATAATGGATTCCTTTTCTACCATAATATCACAAGACATCCTGGTCAGCCAACATTTACAATTATGTAATGAGGAGTTCACTGTATCAGCTAATGAGGTGGAAAATCTTCAAATTGATTTAATTTTTTTTCTATGTACACTTTTCCACATAAAATGCCCTTACCCAAGGCCAGCTAATGAATAAATTGAGAGGTTTAAAATCAATTCTTGTAAACAAATTTTATTGAATAAATGTGTATATTAGATTCACATTGCTATTGTAAAATACTGCCAAGTAAGTTGCTTAAAATAAACAAATATATGCTTTTATAGTTTGGGTGTCAAAAGCTTAAAATGAGTCTTGTTGAGTTAATATCAAATGTTGGGGTGGCAGGTGACGATGGCAACATAGAAAGATCCTAAACTCACCACAACCCATGGACACGCCAAATCTATAGCTACATGTGGATTAATTTCCTCTGAAAACCAGCTGAATATCTGTGCTGCTCTGCTGTGCTTAGCCACTCAGTTCTGCCCAGCTCTTTGTGACCCCATAGACTGTAGCCTGCCCGGCATCTCTGTCCATGTGAATTCTCCAGGCAAGAATACTAGAGGGGGTTGCATGCCCTCCTCCAGGAGATCTTCTCAACACAGGGATCGAACCGAGGTCTCCTGCATTGCAGGCAGATTCTTTACCATCTGAGCCACCAGGGAAGCCCATGAATACTGGACTGGGTAGCCTATCCCTTTTCTAGGGGATCTTCCTGAGCCCAGAATCAAACTGATGTCTCCTGCGTTGCAGGCAGAATCTTTACCAGCTGAGCTATCAGGGAAGCCCCAGCTGAATATCTGCTCCACAACAAAGGATAATAGAACCACATCAAAATGGCAACAGAGGCAGAGAAGTGGTCTCTTCAAAAACCCCACCCCCAGCATAGTAACCCACAAATGCACAGGATTTCACATTTACAGGGATCTTTTCCTGGTGGTTCAGATGGTAAAGAATCTGCCTGCAATGCAGGAGACCCAGGTTTGATCCCTGGGCTGGGAAGATCCCCTGGAGAAAGAAATGGCAACCCACTCCAGTATTCTTGCCTGGGAAATCCCATGGACAGAGGAACCTGGCAGACTATAGTCCATGGGGTCATGAAGAGTCAGACACTTCATTTTTTCCTAAAAGACTATAGGTTTGTGCCTTACATTTTATGTGTCAACCCTTGGAACCCGCACTAGAAAGACAAGTCACCAAAATATGTGACAATAGGGCTTATTTCCAGAAGACCCCAAAGTCAGTGTTGAAGGGAAAACTTAGGGTAAAGTGCTAGAAGGTTGGAACTCTAGAAGGCAGAAGAGTTCATGGAGAAGGATTAGCATAAACAGGATTCACCTGATTTAACTTGGTCTCTTGGGAACAGAAAATCATTATGAGAAACTTCTCTCTAGACCAGTGCACTGGGTGAAATCACGTGGTTAAGGATGGAGTAACAAGAGGGAAATGTCCCTACTGACAAAATCTAGGCATCCATAAATATCTCCCATGCTGCAGTCCTTCCACTTCTGCCACCCCGGAGTAGAGGAGACATGCTCATTGCTTTCAGAGTCCTGCATCTGTAAAGGGACTAGTTCTTCATGCTGTCTTATCTGAGAACACAGCTTCAGCCTCCATCATAAACCATCCTTAAGGAATTCATACTTCCACACAAGACTTCCTTTCAAAGAACCTAACTAGGTGGGTCTAGGGACTCACAGATACTTCAGGTAAGATTCAGAGAGAATGGAAGATAAAAATTTTACCTGAGGTCACAAGAGATCTCAGGAGACTAGTTCAGAGTGAAGACTTGGACATGTTTGTTTGTCGGTTGACTAATTTATTTATAAGTACTTTATTAGTGGCTTTTCAGGTAGCACAGTGGTAAAGAATCTGCCTGCCAGACTTTAATTATATTTCACTTAATTTTGTTCTGATACTGCCACATTTAACCTAGTTTTGTTTCCACCTCATTTTCAATTTTTTCCATGTATGTGCACACATTTATGAAAACAAAAATGTGAACCAAGCAGAGGAGATTCTTGCTTATTTGGATATTATAATAGAGAAAACAAAACACAATAAAATAAATGCATGAATAACACAACATCCTCAGGGATAATTCATCTGAAGAATGGAGACAGATAGTTGCGGCAAATGCAGTATATTACAGAGTATGAGCTGGGGAGAACTTTGCACAAGGTATGAGGAACAGAACCTGGACTAGTGTCAAAAAGGATGCCTACTGGATATGTCCGAAAGAAAAAAAAAGAGAGAGAGGTAAAAATTTACAGCCCAAGAGTAACAAAGAAGAATTCCACAGAGAAAAATAAGAGAAAGGCCAACCTCAGTCACTATTGGACCATATGAAAACCAGTGTGGTAAATAAACAGGAGTAGGTACAGAATTAAAAATTAGATCAGGGACCTGACACTGATAACATGATGAAGCAAGTGGAGCAATAAAGGTCCAGTGGTCTGTGCTCCCTTGAACCCAAGGGACTTCAGCTCCCACAGAGCTGCCTCTTCAATCTGAAACCTGGCTCCTCTGTTGGGCCCTTTATTCATATTTATTTTCCCTCATTAGCAGGAACCGCCCTTTTAAAAGTTGTCTTGCCTTTACTGCAGTGGATTCCAGCCATTTTGACTAAGTCCCAGAGTAAGATATGCCTTTTACATCACGATCCTGGGTTGATTGCAAAGACTGAGACGTGACTCCACAACTGTACATGCGCAGTAGCACATCTGTATAGACAAACATAGACAAACACACATATACACACACAGACAGGTACCTAACCATGCATATGACTGAGCAAAGAGGGTCAGAAATGCTTTCGTGTGTATCCTTACTAGTCATGATAACACTCTGATACTTTTTGTGTGTTTCATGTATTATATTCTATTTAATTTTTGCAAACCATAGTTCAGACCCCCAATGGGACTGAATCTGAGAACATGAAAGCATTCCTCTTGCTTCTTCTCCATACCTATTTTAGTATTTCCCTGCATCTTTTCTGTCTCTTATTGTCTTTTATTAGCAGCAATTTTTGTGAGGCCATGTTCTTTCAAGTCCATGCAGTATATATCAAATTAGTTACAGTTCCCCACTAAATCTGCTCAGAGTAAGGTAGGGAAAAGGTGGTGAATGTGTGTAACATTGCTGCATGTGTCAAGGTTCTCACAGTCTAGCAGGGAAAAAAAGACATGGGATTAAATAAAAGTTATGGAGAGACGAATAGCCCCCACCACAGTGCTCTGTGTGTGTGTGCACGTGTGTGTATGCACGTGTGTGTGTGCACGTGTGTGCGTGCATGTGTGTGCACGTGTGTGCATGTGTGCACGTGTGTGTGTGTGCTGTAGGCCGTGAGAGTCCTCAAAGGAAGAGTACATGAACTGGTGTACACCAAAATGTTCCCCTGAAAATACAGATGACAGAATGTCAACCAAATATGAAGACAAAAAGTGGATTGATTTCTGTGCTCAGGATTCCTTGGAAATAAAATGAATAAGGTGCAAAGAACAACTTGTGAATTGGGCACTCCCTGTACCTTAAGGTTGAGGAGCAGCAGGAAGGTCACTTCATTGCTTAGCATCCTCTGGCCCCCTTTCTCACCACCCTCCTTCTTATATCTTCCCCTTGGGAAACTGGCTTCTTTGGAGCCTGAATACCTGAAACAAGTTTCATTCTCAGGGCCTTTGCACCGGCCATTCCTTCTACCAGGCAGGCCTCTCTTCCTTGAGATCTCTGTTCAAATGTTACCTACTTTGCCTGCCTACCTGAACACCCAGCAAAGAATGATACCCCAGCCTCTCTCCCTTATGCCCCTTTTTTCTTCATTTTACCTGTCAGCATTTAACATGTTATATGATTTTATATTTGCTAACATTATTCTCCGTCATCCAATTAGAGGAAGTTTTGTCTCTCAGCACACTCTACCTCTTGCCTTGAAGATGGTAAGTATGCAATTTATGAGCCCCAAAGGATTGACAGAAATCTCATTAAAAGTATGCAATACCTGACCTCTTGGGGAAATGGCTGCAAAAGAACAGGAATTTGTAATCAGAGATGGAACAGGGAATGCCCTGAAGGGGACAGATTTCACACCAAAATTATAGGTATTGATTTCATGACTGCAAAATATAAATTGTATCATTTGACTATGCCAGGAATGCTCATTTTTGTGAAAAGTGGTCATATCTTTTGGGGGGATTTAATTCCAGGTTATTCCCTCTACCACATGGAAACAGGGAATGATACACATATTTCAGAATTTCTTCTTCTTGGAATTTCAAATGAACCGGAACTGCAGCCCCTCATATTTGGACTTTTCCTTACCATGTACCTGATCACTGTATTTGGAAATCTGCTCATCTTCCTGGCTGTCAGCTCAGACTCCCACCTCCACACCCCCATGTACTTCTTCCTCTCCAACCTGTCTTTTGTAGACATCTGTTTCATCTCTACCACCATCCCAAAGATGCTATGGAACATCCAGACACAGAGCCAAGTTATCACCTATGAAGGCTGCATCAACCAGATTTACTTTTTACTACTCTTTGCAGGGTTGGATGACTTCCTCCTGACTGTGATGGCCTATGACCGGTTTGTGGCCATCTGTCACCCCCTGCACTACACAGTCATCATGAGCCCCAGGCTCTGTGGACTGCTGGTTCTGGTGTCATGGATAATGAGTGCCCTGAATTCCTTGATACAAATCTTAATGATGTTGCGGCTGTCCTTCTGTAGAGTCCTGGAGATCCCCAACTTTTTCTGTGAACTCAATCAGGTGGTCCGAAGTGCCTGTTCTGACACCTTTCTTAATGACGTGATGGTGTATGTTGCAGCTGGGCTGCTGAGTGGCGGTCCTTTCGTTGGAATATTTTACTCCTACTCTAAGATCGTTTCCTCCATACGAGGAATCGCATCAGCTCAGGGGAAGTACAGAGCATTTTCCACCTGTGCATCTCACCTCTCGGTTGTCTGCTTATTTTACTGTACAATCCTAGGAGTGTACCTTAACCCTGCTGATGCCCACAACTCACACTCAAGTGCAATAGCCTCAGTGATGTACACTGTGGTCACCCCGATGCTGAACCCCTTCATCTACAGTCTACGGAATAAAGATATAAAGGAGGCTCTGAAAAGATTCACTGAGCAATAAAAGGACAAACTCTTCTGGGGCAAATAAGTGGATCCAGAAATTGCCATTCTTCCATAAGACTGTGAATATATAATTTGTCTTTTCTATTGCTTCCTTAATTTTACATTTTTTGACTTTAACTTCTGTTTATATGTAAATAATGCAGTTTATTAAGCTTTCCCATTTATTTCATTTTCCTGCTTTCACACATTTTCTTCCAAACTTATATCAGAAATATTTGCAAATTCCCTTTTATTTCTTGAGCCTATGTGAATTTCTTGAGAATAGTATCTTTTCAAGTGACATATATCATTTCAACTTTTTTCTTTTATTTTACTAAAAGAATAGTTAGAAGTTGTATTACTCATATTGAATAAGCTCTACTTGGCACCTTCACTATGTAATTTAAGTAACTCACTTTATCAGGCCTTTTCTTCTATCTCATACAGAATAAAGACTGAGAACCACTGATGTACAGCAAGAGAACTAGAAACATCTCATGTTCTAATCACCACACACACCTTACTCACTTCATAGCTTTGTGGTTTTTTTTATTTAACTTATTTTAATTGGAGGCTAATTACTTTACAATACTGTAGTGACTCTTGCCATACACTGACATGAATCAGCCATGAGTGTACATGTGTTCCCCATCCTGACCCTCCCTCCCACCTCCCTCCCACCCCATCCCTCAGGGTCATCCCAGTGCACCAGCTCCGAGCACCCTGTCTCATGCATCGAACCTGGACTGGTGATCTGTTTCACATATGATAATATGTATGTTTCAATGTTATTCTCTCAGATCATCCCACCCTCACCTTCTCCCACAGAGTCCAATAGACTGTTCTATACATCTGTGTCTCTTTTGCAGTCTCGCATTTAAGGTTATTGTTATCATCTTTCTAAATTCCATATATATGTATTAGTATACTGTATTGGTGTTTTTCTTTCTGACTTACTTTACTCTGTATAATAGGCTCCAGTTTCATCCACCTCATTAGAACTGATTCAAATGTATTCTTTTTAATATCTGAGTAATATCCTATTGTGTATATGTACCACAGCTTTCTTATCCATTCATCTGCTGATAGACATCTAGGCTGCTTCCATGTCCTGGCTATTATAAACAGTGCTGCAGTGAACATTGGGGTACACATGTCTCTTTCGATTCTGATTTCCTCGGTGTGTATGCCCAGCAGTGGGATTGCTGGGTCATATGGCAGTTCTATTTCCATTTTTTAAAGGAATCTCCACACTGTTCTCCATAGTGGCTGTACTAGTTTGCATGCCCACCAACAGTGTAAGAGGGTTCCCTTTTCTCCACACCCTCTCCAGCATTTATTGTTTGTAGACTTTTGGATAACAGTCATTCTGACCGGCGTGAGATGGTACCTCATTGTGATTTTGATTTGCATTTCCCTGATAATGAATTTAATCACCTCACCCTTCTGAACCACAATTTTGCAAATTTAGAATAAGACTCATAATTGTACATCCTCATAAGATGTTCTATTGCAAAGTAACAAATGAGACAACAGATATAAGATGCTAAGCTCAGTCCATGGTACATTAAAAGATCCATGTGGATCTCTTATCATTAACAAGTTTTTTATGATTGAAGGACTGAACACAAGCTTTTCACTTGTGTTAAAACAGAAAACACCTAATTGATGTGTCAAAAGCATTTTGAAGTCAGGGATTATTTTACCTATGGTTTCATAGCAAAGGAACACAGCTCTATTCCTTATTTAAGAGGAAATAATAATTTTCCGGAGATATCAGGAGCTGCATTCCCATCACAAGATAGTGATTTTGAAACCCAAGAGACTAGTCCAGACAGGTTCCTCAGACTTAGATTTGGAGGACACTTTGACTCAGGGTTGCAAAAAGTGTCAGTGTTAGATCTCTGGGATACAAGAGGATTCATGGAGTAGTAATAAGAATCAGATACACTTGACTTCTAACCTGGTCTCCTGGGAATGACCAGTCAGCTGAAAAAATTCCATTCTGTCCAGACTAGTTCCCCTGAGGAAATGATGTGTTTGAGGATTGAAGTAATAGTGGAAAACGTGCTGAACACGTATAATGAGCAGATACAGCAAATACACAGAGCTATAAATATCTCCGCTGCTGCAGGGTCTGAGCAGCTCCACCTTGAGCTGAACAGGGCATGGTTTTGCATTTGGATTCTTAAGCCTGGTTCAGAGACCCATGCTTCATTCTTTCCTTCTTTCTCGTCTGGATTCAGAGCTTCAGTTTCCACCATCAACCCTTCAGGAGGAATTTGGACTTCCACACAGAGACCTTCCTCTCAGACTTCCTATCTGGGTGAGTCTGAAAGCCCAGCAGAAGAAAGTCAGAGAGGATGAAACCCAAGAACATTTACTTGAGGTCACCTGAAAGCCCAAACTTCTGGTCCAGAGCCAAGGTTGTCTTAATAATTTATAATAAATTTATTTAACATGTAAAAAAGAGAAGTGTCTATTGCATTCAGCAATTCAAGAATTATTAATAATTGTGTGATGGGGATGAAAACCTAGTTAGGGGAGACTCAAGAAGAAATGGCAGGTATAGTGGTGTCAGTAAAATGTGAACATTTCCAAGGAGATTTGCAGGTTAAGAGAGTAGGAAAATACACTATTTGGTCAAGAGTGGTTTGCAGTGAAGTGAAGACATTTTATGTATTTATTTTTGATTTTTGAGGTGAGGTATATTTGAGCATGTTCTATATTCATAAGGAAGATCCAGATCAATGGAATAGCTACTACCTGGAAGCTTACAGTTCTTAAGACACACATTTCATAGAATATTTTCTCACATTGAGTATTCACTTGAAAAAATTAAATTTAGTATACAGAGTCACATTATGCTAAAAGGCTTAATTTTGCATTAGGTTCGTTACCTGGGAGGCTGACTATATTTGGGGGTTGATTAATCATTTGCTTCTCTATTACATAATATCTATGCACATTGTTTTGTATACTGGCATTTGAGTGTTACTGTTTTTTTCTTTTTTTGCTCTATTATTTCCTCTAATTCTATTCACACCTCTATGAAGGCACCAGAGTGTATGAAGCAGGTGAGGTCTCTGATGATTTGGATCTAACATTTCAATGGAGAAATATTTCAGAATAAAATAAACGCATATATTGCAAAGTGTCATCAGGTACAAATCACGTGAAGGAAGGGATAGGTTCTGTGGCGTTCATAGGACTTTGTAGAGTGTATTATGAGTTTATCACAGGTGGGACAAGTCTCAGAAACAGAAGTAGAGTGTGACCAAAGGGTTTGCAACAAGAACAACAACAAAAATCAAAGCCCGGGAATAACAAAGAAAAATGCCACTTAAGAAAAATGATACGGGGCTTACCTACTGGCTCAGTGGTGAAGAATCCGCCTGCCAATGTAGGAGACGTGGTCCAATCCCTGATCCAGGAAGATCCCACATGCTGTGGAGCAACTAAGCCTGTGCACCACAGCTATTGAGCCTGTGATCTAGAGCCCCGGAGGTGCAACTCCTCAAGCCCACACACCCTAGAGCCTGGACTCTGCAACGAGAAGTCACAGCAGTGAGAAAGCCACACCACAACTAGAGAGTAGCCCCTGCTCGTTGCATCTAGAGAAAAGTCTGCACAGCAATGTAGACCCAGCACAACTAAAGTTAAATAAATAAAATCTGCTTTTAAAAGAAAGAAAAGTGATAGAAGGGAAAGTCTCTTTCACTACTGGACCATATGAAAGTAAATGTGGACAAACACACGGGAGTAAGTATGCAATAAAGAATTGACCAAGGGCCTCATGTCAACACTGTAGTGAGGCACTGGAAGAATATAAAATCAGTGTGTGGTCCCTTGAGTCTGAGGTCTCTTCAGCCCCCACACTGCTGTCTGGTCCTTCTGCAACCTGGCTCTTGCCTTGGCCTCTATTTACACTGCTTCTCCCTCGGCAGGGACTGGTCTCTTATAAATGTCTTCTTGCATTTATTGCAGTGGATAAGAAGCTTTTTTGACTCTGTCCCAGCTAAGACATGCCTTTTACATGGGATCCAACACACATGTGTGCATGGGTATGGGCATACACAAACACAGGCATCTGAACAAAGAGAATCAGGAAAATCTTACTATATGGGATGCACTCTGACATTTTAATTTTGCATTTTATTTTTTCTACCTTATTTTATTCTTACAAACTACATAGTCTGAACCTCTAAGAGGTGTGAATCTCAGAATATGGGAAATGTTCCTCCAGCATGGCTTTGAAAGCCATATTAGTGTTTCCCTGGTCCTTTTTGTTCTCTTGTCATTAGCGTTTCTATGAGAACATGTTTTTTTCATTCCTTCATGCAGTATGTATTTATTCAGGTACTGCTCACAACTAAACTAAATCTAAGAGGTTGAAGAGTATGTGTGATATTGGCATACGCCTCAAGCACTTACAGTCTTGCAGAGAATAAAAGATGCTGAATTAATTAAAACTTCACAATGATAACCCTATATCTAAATGACTATAAATGAAATTCCTCGTTTTCTGTACGAATGTTTAAAAAAGGGGAGGACTCATGAAAGAAATGATCTAGGCAATCTGGAAAAGAAGATGGTGTCTTAGAGATAGGGAGGGGTGAAACTTCTAAACAGAGTGGTTGATTCTCTAAGGAGGTACATATAAGCTCTGAGTCTTGAGCCTGTGATGAGCCTGCATCAAGTGAAGCTGCGACTCATGTTTAATATTCATGAGCTTGACGTGCATGAGGGCAGCACGAGGGTGAAGCGGTGGTTCATTCACAGAGAGTCAAGGCTAGGATTTGAAGCTGTGGAATTTGGGGCTCGTTTCACAGTGGGGAGTCACTGGGAGAGAAGGAAGTCAGGGAGTTGGTTGTTGTGAAACACGGCTGTTCCCTCTGACCAGCACACACTTCTACCCAGAGAGACTCATGTCTCCTTCTTTCTCTTTCTTGAGGTCTCTGATCAAATGTTTTCCAGGCTACCCGAACACCCAGTAAAAAAAAATAATACCCTCATCAACTCTCTTCTTTATGTCTGATCTATTTTCCTTCACAACACTTGTCAACATATGATCATTTGTTTGAGTTTTTAAATTTTTTCCTTATATGTTTTCTCCACCATTGAACTACAGGACCTATTGTCTCTCAGCACCCTCTCCTCTTTCTCCAGAACTTGGTAGGTCTTAAATTTGTATTCCCTCAAATGCATAACAAAATCCCTCATTACAAGTGTAGAACACCTGACCACTGGGGGAAAAGGCTGACTATAAGATAAGCTTTCTTATTCGGAGACGGCACAGGAGATTGGCTTGAAGGGGAAATTTCTGTATAAAGTCATGAATATTTTTTGAATGCAAAATATAAATGTTAAGAGTTCACCTATGTTTGCAATGCCAATTTTTGAAAAATTAGTCATGCTGTTTTCTGTTTCCAGGTAGTCATTTGCATCACATGGAACCCGGGAATGAGACACCAATTTCAGAATTTATTCTCTTGGGATTATCAAATGAACCAGAACTGCAGCCCCTCATATTTGGACTTTTCCTCTCCATGTACCTGATCACTATGTTTGGAAACCTGCTCATCATCCTGGCTGTCAGCTCAGACTCCCACCTCCACACCCCCATGTACTTCTTCCTCTCCAACCTGTCCTTCGTAGACATCTGCTTTATCTCCACCACCATCCCAAAGATGTTGAAGAATATAAGGACACAGAACAAAGTAATAACCTATGAAGGCTGCATCATCCAGATGCATTTTTTCATACTTTTTGCAACATTGGACGTGTTCCTCTTGACCGTGATGGCCTATGACCGCTTCGTGGCCATCTGCCACCCACTCCACTACACAGTCATCATGAAACCCCAGGTCTGTGGACTGCTGGTTCTGCTGTCCTGGATCATGAGTGCTCTGAACTCCTTGATACAAAGCGTAATGGTGTTGTGGCTACCCTTCTGTACAGACTTGGAAATCCCCCACTTTTTCTGTGAAGTTAATCAAGTGGTTCAACTTGCTTGTTCTGACACTTTTCTTAATGACATGCTGATGTATTTTGCAACTGGGGTGTATGGTGGCATTACCCTCGCTGGAATTCTTTACTCATATTCTAAGATAGTTTTCTCTATACTAGGAATTTCATCAGCTTGGGGGAAGTATAAAGCATTCTCCACCTGTGCCTCTCACCTCTCACTTGTCTCCTTATTCTATTGTACAGTCCTGGGAGTGTATCTTAGCTCTGCTGCTACTCACAGCTCACAATCAAGTGCTGTTGCCTCAGTGATGTACACTGTGGTCACACCCATGCTGAACCCCTTCATCTACAGTCTGAGGAATAAAGACATAAAGAGGGCTCTGAAAAGGATCATTGGGATGGCAGCTATATAAGGATCAGTTTTCCTGGGGCTGAAGAAATGTGTGTGATTTTAGGGCTCAAAACCTCAGAACCCAATTCTTTGATCAGGTTGCTGAAGTAGAACTTGATCCTTCTATTTATTTCCCAAAATTTCCATTTTTTTAAAAATTCAATGCCTCTACATTTTATTATCAAATGAAATTATATACTGGGGAATTGTACCAATTTCTGTTGTGCTCCCCATGAGTGTGTAGTCTGTAAATCTCTCTATTATGTTTCTAAGTGATGTTGAGTAAGGTTGCCATGTTCTTCTGTCTTGAATTGGTTTATGGTTATTTCTGTATCTATGCTGATCTTCTATTTACAGGGAAAAAAATGAGTTTATCATGTGAATTACTTATATTTAATTTCAGCATTTCTATATCCATAAATGACGTTTGACTTCCTTCCCAGTTAGAAGACAACTCTCACCCATGTTAAGTGAGAATCACCTGCCTAGGCTCTAGATTCAACTCTTAGCCATGCACCATCAGATTCTTTTCCATTTAATTAAGTTATTGGAATATAACTACACAAATAAACTGTATATTTAAAGTGTACAGTTTGGGGGTCTTCCCTGATGGTCCAGTGATTAAAAATCTGCCTTCCAGTGCAAGGGACGCAGGTTCGATCCTTGGTCCGGGAACTGAGATCCCACATGCCACAGGGCAACTAGGCCCATGCACCTCAAGTAGAGAGCCCGCATGCCACAACTAGAGAAAAGCCTGTACACCATATGAGGAAGCTGTGCAGCCTAAATAAGTAAACAGATAAAAGGTGTGTGACATAATGACATAAACAAGCTATCCAAAACTGAGAACATAATGCCTGTTTCTCTTTGTGTTTAATTTGACAGTGCACATAGCTTTACCTGCTTTATTATGTAATTGTGAAAAAATTTAAGCTCCCTGAGCCTGTTTCCTTCTTTATGAAGGTGGTGTGAAATACTAAACAAAACTTCATATGGATGCCCTGAGAAACAAATGAAATGCATGGAAATTTCTTTTTTAATCCAAAGAAAACAGCTAAGGGCTAAAGTTTGTTTCTGTGTGTATACATTTTTTTTCTGTCAAATAAACACTGTAGTATACATGTGTGCATGCACACAGACATCTTTTATGTGGGAAGGAAACTTGAGAGAAACTGGGAGAGAGTGGAAGTGAAAATAATGAACATTTGAATTAATATAAAATAAAAATATAAAAATACAGACACAAAAATTTAAAGTGCAAATGAGTGACCTCAATTTGATGTGAATTACTTTTCCTACTTCAATGTCACAAAAGAATCACAGGCAGACAGTTGACATTTACATTTATAAAATAAAAAATTTATTGTATCAGTTAATGAGGCAGAATATCTTCAAATTGATTTAGTATTTTTTCACTTAATATGGGCTTTTATTTACTTAATATGGGTTTTTGACATAACATGCCCTTACTCAAGGTAAGCTAATGAATGGAGAGGATTAAATTTTACTCTTGCAAACAAATTTTATTGCATAAATGTCTATATTAGATTTCTAGTTCAATTACAAAATACTCCCACACTAGTTCCTTAAATAAACAAATTCATTCTCTTGGATGTCAGAAGCTTAAAATGAGTCTTGTTGGCTAATATAAAATATTTGGGTGACAGTTCAAGACTACAGCATAGAAAAAAATAGAAAGGGCTCAAATAAATCAGAAATGAAAGAGGAAAAATTACAATTAATATCACAGAAATGCAAAGGACCACAAGAGACTACTATGAATATTTATACCAACAAATTGGACAACTTAGAAGAAATAGAAACATTCCTACAAAACAAACATTTTCCCAAGAGGGAATCATGAAGAAACAGAAAATCTGAATACACCAGTTACTAGTAAGGATATTGAATCAGTAACCAAAAATCTCACAACAAACAAAAGTCCAGGACCAGGGGCTTCACTGATAAATTCTAATAAACATTAAAGATTTAGTACCTATCTTCCAAAAACTTTCAAAAAATCAAAGAGGAAAAATGCTTCCAAACTCACTTTACAAGGCCAGCATTACCTTGATTCAAAACCAGACAAGGGCAATAAAAAAATAAAGAATTATAGATCAATATCCTTGATGAACACACATGCAAAAATCCTCAAAAAATATTAGCAAATAAATTAAAAAATATATCTAATAGACCATACATCACGATCAAGTGGGATTCACTTCAAGGATGCAAGAATGGTTAAGCATCCTCAAATCAGTCAAATGATACACCAGATTAACTAAAGGAAGGATAAATATCATATGATAATTTCAGGGTGCTGTACTAAGTCACTTCAGCTGTGTCCATCTCTTTGTGACCCCATGGACTGTAGCCCGCCAGGTTCCTTTGTCCATGGGACTTTCCAGGCAAGAACACTGCAGTGGGTTGTCATTTCCTCTTCCGGGGATCTTCCCAACCCAGTGGCTGAACCTTTGTCCCTTCCATCTTCTGCATTGGCAGGTGGGTTCTTTGCTACTAGCACCATCTGGAAAGTCCAATCATTTCAACAGATGCAGAATAATCATTTGACAAAATTCAATGTTTCTTTATGATAAAAACCCTCAACAGAGTGGGTACATAGCAAGCATACCACCACATAATATAGGCTATATATACAGGTTCACAGATAACATTATACTCAATGGTGAGAAGATGAACCTTTCCTCTAAGATCAGGAAAAAGAAAAGAATGCCCACTCGGGCCACTTTCATTCAACATAGTATTGGAAATCCTAGCCACAGTAATTAGACAATAAAATGCAATCACAGAGTCCAGATTAGAAAGGAAGAAGTGAAACTGTTACTATTTACAGATAAAATGATACTATATATATATATTTTAATTCTAACAAAGAACTTTTTGAACTAATAAATAAATTTCATGAAACTATGAGATACAAAATCAACATACAGATACTTCTTGTGTTTCTAGACTCTAATAATGAATTATTAGAAAAAGAAATGTAGAAAACAATCCCATTTAAAACTGCATAAAAAATAAAATAACTTGGCACAATTTATGAAAGAGGGAAAAGACCTATACACTGAAATCTAGAAGACATGGATGAAAGAAATTGAAGAAGTCACAAATAAATGGAAATATACCTTAAGTTCATGGATTGAAATCGTTAATATTCTTAAAATGACCTAGAAATTTTTCCCAAAAGGCATACAAGTGGCAAACAGACACATAAACAGATGTTTGAGCTTCATTAATTACCAGGAAAATGCAAATCAAAACACAAAGAAATCATGTCACATTCTTTAGAATGGCTGTTATAAGAAAGATGAGCGCCTGAGACGTTATTCACCCTGTAACTGAAAGATTCTACTACCCTTTCCCTATTTCCTCCACCCCAACAACTTTTCTATGTAGTCATGCCCAACGCTTTGTGACCCCATGGAATATAGCCGCCAGGGGCCTCTGTCTATGGGATTCTCCCAGCAAGAATATTGTAGTGGGTTGCCTTTCCCTCCTCCAGGGGATCTTCCTGACTCTGAGGTTGAATCTGAGTCTCCCACACTGCAGGCAGATTCTTTACCATCTGAGCCACTAGCGAAGCCCAAAGTTACAAGTATACCACCTGACATTTTTTCTTATTGAAGGTTAATTACTTTACAATGTTGTGGTGGTCTCTGCCATACATCAACATGAATAAATCATAATTTTATATATATAAATATATATATGTGCACATATATTTATATGCATATATGTCTATACATGTATTTATATATACCCTTCCTCTTGAGTCTCCCTCCCACTCCCCCCTTCCACCCGTCTAGGTCATCACAGGGTGCCAGGCTGGGTTGCCTGTGTTATACAGAAGCTTCCCGCTGGTTACCAATTTTACACATGATAGTGTTTATATGTCAGTGCTGCTTTTCCAGCTGGGTCTATCCTCTCCTTCCCCCACAGTGTCCACAAGTCTCTTCTCTACATCTACATCCCCATTTCTTCTCTCTAAATAGGTTCATCAGTACTATTTTTTCTAGATTCCATGTATATGCATTAATAAATGACATTTGTTTTTCTTTTTCTGACTTGCTTCACTCTGTGTAACTGGCTTTATGTTCATCCACCCCACTACAACTGACTCAATGCTTTCCTTTTTATAGCTCAGCTATATTCCATTGCATATATGTACCATATCTTCTTTTTCCATTCATCTGGATAGTCAAATATTAATCTAAATTTATATATATACACACACACATGCACACACACACACACACACATCTCATAACATTGTACAGAAAACCCAAATGAACTTTTTGGCCAACCAAATAAATCATGGTGACTATTGTTGAGAACACTGCATTGTACAATTGAACTTTGCTAAGACAGTAGAGTATTTGCCATCACTTCATGGCAAATAGATGGGGAAAGAGTGGAAACAGTGGCAGACTTTATTTTGGGGGTCTCCAAAATCACTGCAGATGGTGACTGCAGCCATGAAATTAAAAGATGCTTACTCCTTGGAAGGAAAGTTATAACCAACCTAGACAGCATATTAAAAAACTGAGACATTACTTTGCCAAGTAAGGTCTGTCTAGTCAAACCTATGGTTTTTCCAGTAGTCATGTATGGTTGTGAGAGTTGGACTATAAAGAAAGCTGAGCAGCGAAGTATTGATGCTTTTTAACTGAGAGTCCCTTGGACTGCAAGGAGATCCAACCAGTCCATCATAAAGGAAATCATTCCTTCATTGGAAGGACTGATGTTGAAGCTGAAGCTCCAATACTTTGGCCACCTGATGCAAAGAGCTGACTCATTTGGAAAGACCCTGATGTTGGGAAAGATTGAAGGCAGGAGGAGAAGGGGATGACAGAGGATGAGATGGTTGGATGGCATCGCTGACTTAACAGACATGAGTTTGAGTAAACTGCGGGAGTTGGTGATGGACAGGGAGGCCTGGCGTGCTGCAGTCCATGGGGTAGCATAGAGTCAGACACAACTGAGCAACTGAACTGAACTGAAGAGAGTATAACTTAAATTTTCTCACATATACACATGCACAAAAAGCAAGATAAGTGTGTAAAGTAATGGGTGTGTAAGTTAAAGGAGAAATCCTTTCACAAAGTATACATAAATCAAATCATGATGTACACTTCAAATATCTTGTGATTATAAATATTAATTATACCTTAATAAAGCTAGTTTTTTAAAGCTTCTTAAAAAGTGAAAAAGGAGAAATAACAAATGTTGGTGAGTATGTGGAGAAGAGGAAACCCTAGTGCACTGTTGGTAGAAATGTGAATGTGTACAGCCGTTATGGAGAGCAGTATGGAGATTCCTCAAAAATTACAAATAGAACTACTATATTATCTAGCTATTCAACTTCTGGGTATTTCTCTGAATAAAATGAGAGCAGTAATTTGAAAAGATATATGCAACCTTATGTTCATTGCAGCATTATTTACATTGACCAAGACGTGAAAGCTACCTTCGTGTCCATTGATGGATTAATGGATAATGATGTGATATATATATATATATATACACACACACACACACACACACACACACACACACAATGGCATGCTGCTGCTGCTGCTGCTGCTAAGTCGCTTCAGTCATGTCCGACTCTGTGCGACGCCATAGACGGCAGCCCACCAGACTCCTCAGTCCCTGGGATTCTCCAGGCAAGAACACGGGAGTGGGTTGCCATTTCCTTCTCCAATGCATGAAAATAAAAAGTGAAAGTGAAGTCGCTCAGTCGTGCCCAACTCTTTGTGACCCCATGGACTGCAGCCCACCAGGCTCCTCTGTCCATGGGATTTTCCAGGCAAAAGTACTGGAGTGGGGTGCCATTGCCTTCTCTGCAATGGCATACTACTCAGCCATAAAAAATAAAACTCTGGCCATTTGTGACAATGTGGATGGACCTTCCAGGTATTATGCCATACTAAATAAGCCAGACAAAGATAAATACAAGTATGATTTCACTTGCACATGAAATCTATAAAACAAAATAAATAAAGAAATGAACCAAAACTTATAGACGCAGAGAACAGATTGATGGTTATCAGAGAGGAAGGGGATTGGGGTTAGTTGGGCAAACGGGGTGAAGGCAGTCAGTTGTAACGTGACACGTATTAGCTAGGCTTATTATGCTGATTGGGCTTCCCAGGTGGCTCAGCTCAGTAAAGAATCTACCTGACAAGCGAGAGACACAGCTTCCATCCCTGGGTCAGAAAGATCCCCTAGAGGTGGAAATGGCAATGCACTCCAATATTCTTGCCTGGGAAAACCCAAGGACAGAGGCGCCTGGCGTGCTGCAGTCCATGGGGTTGCAAAGAGTTGACATGACTTAGCGACTAAACAACATTCTGCCTACTACACAGTATTTTTGTAAGTGTATCATTTTGTGTCATTCAAGAACCCTTCTATAAAAGAAACACACAGAATTAACCACAGCCTCTGAAACCAGTGAATACACTATTTCTTCAAAATTAAATGCAAAGACACGTTTTGGGGCAGAAGACCTAAAACTATCTACAACTAATTGTATCACAGGATCACAGCCTTGTTACTCAAAGAATGGTCCACAGACCAGGCCCTGCAGAGTCAGCATCACCCAGCAGCTTGTTAGAAATGCAGTCCTTGGACCCACCAGGACCTGCTGAATCAGATTCTGAATTTGTAGTAGGATTGTTGTTGATTTGTAGCTACAATGAAGTTAGAAAAAGACTAACTTAGAATAACTTTGCTACCCCTTATTGTTGCCATTTGAGGAAGCATACTATTCTGGGGATGCTCTCCAGCAGATTTTAGATGTTTGGCAGCATCATTTCAGATGTTGTCAAATATCCCAGGGGAAAATCCTCTATGATTCAGAACTACTGGTATACAGTTTGGAAACTAGACACACCCTGACAGGTTTACAATCAAGGACCATCAAATGCTCAGATATTAAATTCAGCTGGATCATTAAACTCCTCCAAGCCCCATTTCTGCAGTGGAGAATGGAGTTCTTAAATGTACTTCCTCACAGATGAGATATCTGTAAATATTCGATCAAGCAATTCTTATCAGGCACTAAAATCAAGCTTTAGCACAAAAGATCTAAGTATATTCACTATCATCAACAAGTATTTTATAATGGAGAATTACATGAAAGTTCAGAACTAGAGATGTAAGTATGAAGTTCCTAAATGTTATGGCAAAAGTGTCATGAAGACAACATATGTAGTGCCCCAAGGTTGATTAACAAAAGAACTCAGTTCTTCCCCTTATTGAAAAAGAGAATAGAATTTTCCTGGAGATTTAGAGTCCGTATCCCTATCATAAATCAAAACTTTGGAGAGACAAAAGACCTAATCCAGATACTCAGGCTTAGACTTGGAGAAAATTTAACTTAGGGTTGAAACAAGGTTCTAGGAGATTTAGAGATCTGAAAGGGAGGAAATTTTATGGAGAAGGAGTGAAAAGAACAAGAAAAAAATTGGGTTCTCTTGACTTCCACCCTGATCCCTTGTGAATAGAGAATCATTAGGAAAAATTTCCTTTCTTCCTGAACAGGTTTCCACAGGGGAATTATGTGCTTAGAGTTTGAAATAACAAGAAATGTGCCTAATGAGCAGGTAGAGGGACCTATAAACACTAACATCTGCAGTCTCTCAGTGTGTCTAATCTTGAGCTGGATGGACCCTTTATTTCCTTTGTTTGGAGTCCTAATCCTGATTGGGGTTGGAGGTGGGCTGTAGCTTCATCCCTTCCTGCTGTTTTGTCTGGGGATAGAGGCTTCGTCTCCATCATTAGCCTTCCAGAGAAGAATTCAGACTCCCCCTCAGAGACCTTCCTCCCAGAGCTCCCCCATCCAGGTGAGTCTCCAATCTAGATGATGGTACATGAGAAGGTCAGAAAGAAAAGAAGCCAGTTCAACTTAGCCCAGAGGCAAGAGATCGCTGTGTCTGTTTGTTTGCTTGATTAATTAATTAAAGTATTTATGTCAGTGGCTAGGTAATATTTCACCATGTGGCTATGCTACTCACATTTTTGATGAATGGCCTTTCATACTCTTTATCATTAAAGTGTTATTTCATTCATGTCACAGAAATATGTTGAGATTTTAAGTTCAAACTGTGGTTCAAATCAAGAAGGAATTTTCCCGTGCAGAAGATTCTTAGTAATGTCCAGGAACATCTTGACTGTCTCACTGGAGAAGGTTGGGTGGAGGCCCCAGAGGCTCTCAACATCTTTCAATGCATAGGACAAACAGCAACAGAGACTGCTCTGACTGGGAATGTCAGTAGTGTTGAAACTCAGAAAACTTGAGTTAGAGAATATCTGCGTGATAACATTTATAGCTGTCTTCAGATTGTTTCCCAAATTTGTAAGACTTTACTTTTCTGGCAGCAAAATTAACAACACTGCCTTTGCTACTGGTTTAAAAGTTCAAACCCCAAGCAGTGTGACAGGTCTTTACACTTATATTTCAGGCTAATGGGTATGAAAGACATTTTTTGTTTTCATAAACTGTGGCTCAGCTTCAGCAAACTTTACATATTTGATCCTCATTTTGGCTTGCCTATTATTACTATGTCATATATCATTTGCCCAGTTTTCTCCAGTTATCAGCATTTCAAAAAGCTTTATGGATTATTATTTCTCAATTGACTTTTGGAGAACATTTTCATGATAAAATATTTATTTTATTTCAAAACATCTATCTTCCGACTTCTGAGTTTTTTGGTTTTCACAAATTGCCATATGTAAATTTTATGTATAGTTTTCTAGAATGTTCATCTGAAATGTGTTGGTCACTTTACACTAACATTGTAATACCTCAACTTTTCTAAGATGAGTGAGCTAGGAGACCAACTTCATATTCTTTCAGATAAATAGCCATTCATGATTAATCTTTTTTTTTTTTTTGGTAAGTATTTTTTTAATTTTTTTTTTTTTTACTTTTAATTAAAGGGTAGTTGCTTTACAGTATTGCTTTGGTTTCTATTAAACATCAACATGAATTAGCTTCGGGCCAGATCTTATTTGACAATATAATCTTTTGCAACTAAATGGAAACACGACCTTACCACTTGCTAAATGTTCAAAACTATTATAACTTAATTCCTGATCATTCAAAAATAAATAATGGAACATCCACTATGTGCCAGGAAGTCCTCGGTACATTACACGCTATATTCTCTTCTATCAGGCCTTTGCTGCATTAAATATCAGCACATGTTCATGCCATTAAATTATTGCTATTTTATATCACATTTCAGTTAGTCTGATTCTTCATTCAGTTTTGCTCACTACAGTTTTTTGAAACTCTTCATTTTAACCTGGTTTCAATTCAGTTCAGTTCAGTCACTCAGTCATGTCCGACTCTTTGCAACCCCATGAACCACAGCACGCCAGGCCTCCCTGTCCATCACCAACTCCCGAAGTCCACCCAAACCCATGTCCATTGAGTCGGTGATGCCATCCAACCATATCATCCTCTGTCGTCCCCTTCTCCTCCTGCCCTCAATCTCTCCCAGCATCAGGGTCTTTTCAAATGAGTCAACTCTTCGCAGCAGGTGGCCAAAGTATTGGACTTTCAGCTTCAGCTTCAGTCTTCCAATGAATATTCAGGACTGATTTCCTTTAGGATGGACTGGTTGGATCTCCTTGCAGTCCAAGGGACTCTCAAGAGTCTTCCCCAACACCATATTTCAAAAACATCATTTCTTCGGTGCTCAACTTTCTTCACAGTCCAACTCTCACATCCATACATGACCACTAGAAAAATCATAGCCTTGACTAGATGGACCTTTGTTGACAAAGTAATGTCTCTGCTTTTCAATATGCTGTCTAGGTTGGTCATAACTTTCCTTCCAAGGAGTAAGCATCTTTTAATTTCATGGCTGCAGTCACCATCTGCAGTGATTTTGGAGCCCAAAAAATTAAAGTCAGCCACTGTTTCCACTGTTTCCCCATCTATTTCCCATGAAGTGATGAGACTGGATGCCATGTTCTTAGTTTTCTGAATGTTGAGCTTTAAGCCAACTTTTTCACTCTCCTCTTTCACTTTCATCAAGAGGCTCTTTGTTTCTTCACTTTCTGCCATAAGGGTGGTGTCATCTGCATATCTGAGGTTATTGATATTTCTCCTGGCAATCTTGATTCCAGCTTGTGCTTCCTCCAGCCCAGCGTTTCTCATGATGTACTCTCTATATAACTTAAATAAGCAAGGTGACAATATACAGCCTTGACGTACTATCCTTTATTCTTTCATTTTATAACTTTTCACACTCTTCTGTGTTTTTCTGGATAAACACACATATATTCATATACCTTTCTGAAAAGCACAAAAGTGAACAAAACAGGTAAGATTCCTGCCTTTTTGGGTCACACAGTCTAACAATGAGGTCAGAGTACAGTGAAATAAATGTGTCATGATGTAATGTCCTCAGGCATAATTATATGAAGGAAGTTATTCAGCATAAAAATACAGAATTGTCATGGTGTAGGACACCATGGATTTACAAAGCATGGCCTAGGGAGGCCTCAGTATGTTGGATGAAGCCAGAACCAGGATTAGGGTATGCCCATCAGGTTTCTCAAAACCCAAAGTCCAAGAACAGGTAAGGAAAGATGCTATGTGAGAAAAGTGAGAAAGGAGCTAACCTCATCCCTTATCAGACTACACAAGAACTAACTGGCCAAGTAATCATAAAACAGGCACAGGAGAAACAAGTCTTCTACTGCTTGATATTAAAAACGCCCAATTTTGTTATACTTTGTATATTAGGTTTTATGAAGTGTTGGTTTATCCCTTTGCACATTTTCTCTTAGGGGGAACAATAAGTAAAATGTCTTTTGATATCTTTAAACACCATAGAGGTATCACTACTATTGTCTTTCAGGCAAGTTCATTTTGGATCTCTTATTATTTTGCTGGGCATCAAAAGAAAATAATTAAGGTTGGAATGCCTCCAGGACCAAGGAAGATTATTCTTTCTCACAGCCTCTCAGGGACCAACTGATCTTGTTAAGATATTTTTCTCATCATTACTCTCTCTCTCTCTACCTCCCTCCCTCCCTCTCTCTGCTCTCTGTTTATTGAAAAGACAATTTAATGTTTGTTTAAATACACAAAATGGCCATCTCAGTATGGAACCCCAGGTTTATTTGTCCATAGGATACTTAAGAATTGGAATTTCAGGGAATCATTTCTATATTATATAAAGTTCATTGATCTGCCCAAATTGGAGCTGAGAAAGACATGAAAATAACGCAGTGAAGAAAGACACAGCGTGTTCTGTGTCTGTTCGCTGCTGGTGGGGTGTCAGAAATCTTCAGAACAACAGTTGCTAAGTCACTTCAGTCGTACCCCATAGACGGCAGCCCACCAGGCTCCCCAGTTCCTGGGATTCTCCAGGCAAGAACACTGAAGTGGGTTTGCATTTCCTTCTCCAATGTGTGAAAGTGAAAAGTGAAAGTGAAGTCACTCAGTCGTGTCCAACTCTTAGCAACCCCATGGACCACAGCCTACCAGGCTCCTCCATCCGTGGGATTTCCAGGCAAGAGTACTAGAGTGGGGTACCATTGCCTTCTCCCCAGAACAACAGTACCAGTTTTCATATATTCCAAGATGACTCTCACAGTAGTGGGGCCAGAATTCAATCAAGGCAGGTACTAAAGAGGTGGGCTGTTTCAATTCACAGGATCCCTTTGCAACACGACGAATAAAGGGCAAGATATAGTACAGAACAGGAAGTCCCTTGCCCTGGGATTTCAGCGTTAGCAGAGAGACCACGTCCCTCCTCAACAGGTGTGACACTCATCACTCTTCGTCGTCTTCATTCACTTACAACACTGGCTTTACTTTCTTTGACTTGAGCACTGAAAACAAGCACCTCTCTCAAGGCCTTTCACTGGATATTTCCTCTGCCAGGTACATACTTCATTACATAAACTTGCATCTCCCTCCCTCTCTTGCTTAAGGTCACTGTTCAAATGTCACCTTGTCTGCAGGTCTTCCCTAAACACCCATGCAAAATATAAAGCCTAATTCACTCTCTGCTTTGCATGAGCTTACCCTTTCTATATAGCACCTGTCACCATCTGAAATGTAATGATCTCTATTATTTGCTTATATTTTCTATCTCCATCATCGAATATGTGTATGTGCTCAGTCATGTTTGTCTTTCTGTTACCCCATGGACAATAGCCCACCAGGCTCCTCTGTCCATGGGATTATCCAGGCAGGAATACTGGAGTGGGCTGCCATTTCTCTCTCCAGGGGATCTTCCTGACCCAGGGATCAAACCCTAGTCTCTTGCATCTCCTGCATGGGCAGGTGGATTCTTTACCACTGCACCACATGGGAAACACTCCCATCATTTAATAGTAGGGTCCTATTTTGTTCTTCAGCAAACTATACTTGTTGCCTAGACATGGGTAACATGGTCAGATCTCAATTTTACTACTGAAATGCGTGAAAAAATTTCTAATGAAAATTATAGGATTCATAATCCCTCAGGGAAAGAGCTGACAGGGACAAAAATTCCATATCAGTGGTGGCATGAGGGAATCTAAAGGAGACCATATTCATACACAAAATATATTTTACTGAATTACATGACTGCAATATGTAAATCCCGGCTTTTAAAATGTGTGAATAAAGCATGTAGTTGTGAAAATTAGTCATGTTACTTTCCTCTTTCTGTGAGGTCACTTCCATCATATGGAACGAGGCAATGATACACAAATTTCAGAATTTCTCCTTCTGGGATTTTCAGAGGATCCAGAACTACAGTCCATCATATTTGGGCTTTTCCTCTCTATGTACCTGATCACTGTCTTTGGAAACCTGCTCATCATCCTGGCCATCACTTCAGACTCCCACCTGCACACCCCCATGTACTTCTTCCTCTCCAACCTGTCCTTTGTAGACATCTGTTTCACTTCCACCACCATCCCAAAGATGCTGTGGAACATCCAAACACAGAGCAAAGTTATCACCTATGAAGGCTGCATCACACAGATTTATTTTCTCATCCTCTTTGCAGTGTTGGACATTTTTCTCCTCACTGCAATGGCCTATGACCGCTTTGTGGCCATTTGCCATCCCCTGCACTACACAGTCATCATGAACCCGAGACTCTGTGGACTGCTGGTGTTGATGTCCTGGATCATAAATATTCTTAATTCCTCATTACAAAGCCTAATGATGCTGCAACTGTCCTTCTGCACAAACATTGAAATTCCCCACTTTTTCTGTGAACTCAATCATATGGTCCAACTTGCCTGTTCTGACACATTTGTTAATAACATAGTGATGTATTTTGCAGCTGTCCTGCTGGGTGGAGGTCCCTTTGCTGGTATCCTTTATTCTTATTCTAAGATAGTCTCCTGTATACGCAGAATCTCATCAGCTCAGGGGAAATATAAAGCATTTTCCACCTGTGCGTCTCACCTCACCGTTGTCTCCTTATTTTATTGTACGATGCTTGGAGTGTACCTTAGCTCTGCAGCTACCCACAATGCACACTCAAGTGCAACAGCCTCGGTGATGTACACAGTCATCACACCCATGCTGAACCCTTTCATCTACAGCCTGAGGAATAAAGACATGAAGAGCGCTCTGAAAGCATTCTTTGTGAGAAGAAATGTATGAAAGCTAGTCATCATAAAACTGAAAAGCCCTTGAGATCACAGAGGTCAAAGCCTCAGGGTCAGAAATTGTGACTATTTCATCAAACTGTGAAATTAAAACTTGCTCTTTTTAAGCAAATACATTCCTGGAATTTGCATTTATTTGACTCTAGATTTTCTATTCAATTCATGTAAATCACTTTATTAAGCTTCCTTTTCTCTCTGGCATCCACCTGCTTTCTCCTTGTTCTATTCCCACTTTCACAACTTTACTTCAACAATGTATCGAGAATGTTCAGAAATTCCCACTGACTAAATGAGACAACATAGTTTTTTTAAGAATAACTTTTCACAAATGGCATACCTGTGTGCATGCTCAGTTGCTCAGTCATGTCTGACTCTATGCAACTCTATGGAATGTAGTCCACCAGGCTCCTCTATCCGTGGAATTTTTCTGGCAAGGATACTGGGGTGGGTTACCATTTCCTCCTCCAGGGATCAAATTCGAATCTCTTTCATCTACATTGACAGGCACATTCTTTACCCCTAGTGCAACCTGGGAAGCCCCACAAATGACATTTCTTCTGTTTCTCTAAAAGAAGTGTCATGAGTTGTAGTCTTCCTGTCAAAAAACATATGTTTGATCATGAAGACAATTTATATAATTTTATAACAGAGGAAAACCTGAGACATTATTTTCACCTTTATATCCAATATTCCCATGTACATCATTATCTTAACTGCCTTTTCTCACCATTGAGACTGTAATATACTACTGTGATTTGTGACAAGTCATTGATTTTTATTCTCCTCATTTGGATTCTGTTCTTGGCATCCGTATTGCCCACAATAGCCACTGTTAACATGATTATCAGATACATGTCTACAAAAGGAGTCCCCACTGAAAGATACATTTTAATAAACAGATTGACCTAATATGGCTTTAGAATCACAGATGAACATCAATATTTCAGTTCAGTTGCTCAGTTGTGTCCGACTCTTTGCAACCCCATGGACTGCAGCACGCCAGGCTTCCCTGTCCATCAACAACTCCCGGAGCTTGCTCAAACTCATGTCCATCCAACCATCTTATTCTCTGTTGTCCCCTTCTCCTCCTGCCTTCAATCTTTCCCAGCATCAGGGTCTTCTTCAATGAATCAGCTCTTCTCATCAGATGGCCAAAGTATTGAAGTTGCAGCTTCAGCATCAGTCCTTCCAATGAATATTCAGGACTGACTTGTTCTAGGATTAACTGGTTTGATCTCCTTGCAGTCTAAGGGACCTTCAACACGATGAAGCAAAGTAGTAATTCATACATTGTATTACTTTGGAAAATACTCATTTTCCATGCTGTATATCTACTCATTGGAGTATGGAGGATTGGTGTCCATGTGTTAAGGGGAGGTTTATACATATTAGTAAAAGATTGATTAGCATTTTTCTTTTTTGATTCAATTATCTTCCTGTTTCTGCTTGAAAATGTTCAGTGATACCTGTAATATGATTCATGTCATTGATTTAATGGAACTGTATCTCCACTACATTTTGTCATAACCCAAGAAGGATGGTGAATGATCACTATCATTATCCTCCATGATAACTCTGTTATACTCATGATTCTATTCACATTTTATGATCAAAGAGTGACTCAACAGACATCTTGAATTGCTGTCCAGTCATGTGAATCAGGGTTACCAGTTTTTTTTCCTACACAGACATACATGTCCTTTCAACCTCTTCTGGTCACTAAGAAATGAACCCCAGTGAGAGATTTCAATTACAGTTATCTGAAATGAACTGAAATGACAGAGTAACCACGAAAGCTATCCTGAAATACAAGAACAAATGACAAGAATAATCAGGAGCAATTATAACTGTCCTCATTCTGTTCACTTTGATTATTGTATCAGTTAGGTATTGCTGCATAACAAGCCATCCTAAAGCTAATGCTGTAATATACTGCCTTTGTTACCAGATGAGATTATAAGGTAGAGAGTTGTTCTGAGCTCTGCTGATCTCCTAATGCGTGTAAACTCAGCTGTAAGTCTCTACATTGCTTTTCTTAGGTTCATCCATGATTCATGTGTGACATGATACCTTTCTCACTTGACCCAATGTGATCAGTTTATTTCTCTGGTTTTATCTTCAGTTTTACCAAGAGAGTACCAAGAGTGAAATGCTTTAATTTGCTTCTACTTCTATACCCATCTATGACACTTTTCTTTTCACCTGGGTAAATGAGATATCTCCCATCACTGCTTAGTGTGAATCAGCTATCTGTGGTCTAGATCCTACTCCAATCCATGCACCTTTAGACTTCAAAGTGATGTATTGGAAAATAATTGCATACTATAAACTGCATATTTTGAAATGATAAATAAAATGATCTGTACCAAATTTACAATGCATACTGTGTATTTCCATTTGCACATAATTCATGACAGTGCACTATAACTTTAAAGGCTTTTAAAAGTGTTTAAATATGTTAATCTCCCTGAGCCTAAATCATTATCTATGTAGGTAATGTGGGATAAGAAACATAACTTCAGAGGAAGATTTCAAGAAATTAATGATGTAAGTTGAGGTATTTTTGTGGAATCCTAAGAAAATGTTCAAATGTAAACTTTTGTGTATTTATTTATATAAATTTATCATTCAAATGAGCATAAGCATACCTATATAGGTACACACAGTAATGCATTTGTGGTTGGTTCTATGTTTTATATAGAAAGAAAGCTTGAGAGAAAGTTGGATAGGATACACTACTGGGCATATACACAGAGAAAACCATAATTCAAAAAGATAATTCAAAACACATGTACCCCAATGTTCATTGCAGCACTATTTACAATAGCCATGATATGATATGGAAGCAACCTAGATGTCCATCAACAGATAAGTGGATAAAGAAGATGTAGTACATATATACGATGGAATATTACTCAGCCATAAAAAGGAATGAAATTGAATCAGTTGTAGTGATGTGGATGAACCTAGAGCCTACCATACAGAGTGAAGTAAGCCAGAAAAGTTGGTGATGGATAGGGAGGCCTGGCATGCTGCGATTCATGGGGTTGCAAAGAGTCAGACACAACTGAGCGACTGAACTGACTGACTGACTGACTGAAGCCAGAAAAACAAATATCATATGTTAATGCATACACATAGAATCTAGAAAAATGGTGCTGGTGAACTATTTGCAGGGGAAGAACAGAGATGCAAATGTAGAGAATGGACTTGTGAACACAAAGGAGAAAAAAGAGGAGGAACAAACTGAAAGAGTCGCATTGACATATATATACTGCCATGACTAAAATAGATAGCCAGCAGGAAGCTGTTGTATAACACAGGGAGCTCAGCTCAGGGTGCTCTGTGATGACCTGAGAAAGGGGATGGAGTGGGAAGGAGACTCAAGAGGGAAAGACTATATGTACACATATGGCTGATTCACTTTCTTGTACAGCAAAAATTGACATAACACAGTACAGCAATTACATTCCAATAAAAATTTAAAAAACATTATGAGCAGAAAAAGACTGTAAAAAGTTAAGTGCAGATTTAAAGTGAACCACAGAGGGACTGGTCCAAAATGGTGATACAGGAAGATACTGAATTGACTCCTCCCATGGATATGCTGAATCTACAGCTACACATGGATCAATTCCCTCTGAAAACGACCTGAAAACTAGCTGAAATGCTCCTTTGTCAAATGAGAAAAGACCACATTGAAGCAGGTAGGAGAGACTGAGATGATTTCTTGCCAAAACCTCCACCCCTGATGCAGCAACCCAAATTAAGAAGGGGTTTTATACATCTGGAGCCTCTTCTTGAGGATTAAAAGGTTCATAGCCTATATTAGACACCCCAACTCTTAAGACCTGCATATGGGAGATGAGCCTCCAAAATACCTATCTTTGAAAACCATTAGGATTTATGTCTATGAGATGCAAAGTGACATTGCAAATGGACACTGCTTTTAAAAGGCTCTCACATAGACTCAATCACCACATAGACTCAACCACCTCAATGCTCACTGCTGAAGCAGCAGTTTGAAAAGTGCCTAGACTATATGCGAGGGACTTTTGCTGTTGCTATTTAGTTGATAAGTCATGTTCAACTCTTTGCAACCCAATGGACTGTAGCCCACTAGTACCTCTGTCCATGGGATTTCCCAGGCAAGAATACTGGAATGGGTTGCCATTTCCTGCTCCAGGGGATCTTCCCCACCCAGGGATCAAACCCATGTCTGGTGCATTGGCAGGCGGATTCTTTACCACTGAGCCACCTGGGGGACATTCAGTTGCTAATCTAAATACATCCACCAAAAGGGCAGAAGGCTGTTGAAATTCTCTTAGCATGGAGACATTGTTGCTATTTAGTTGTCCTTCTGCATCACTAAAGTCAGCAAGTACAATTCCTTGGCTCATCCTTTGTCAAGTTCCACACTACCATTATCTCCTAGAGGGGAGATTTTGCACACATCTGGTCCTCTGTGATTTTTTTTTTTTTTCTTTATGTGCAGCATTCCAGTTTCTCTAGCAGCACTCCAGAGGACATTCTTTGTGTTCCTGGCTCTAGAGGCCAGGGGACTTGCATTCCGAGGTCTGACTGGATTGCAAAATCAAGAAGACAGTTCTTGACAGCCTACCACCTCCAGGACATTGCACAGGGAGCAGACTGAATCACACCCCAGCCTTCCTAGAATAGAGGCCCCGCTTGCTTGGCCAGGAGCTTTGGCCTGAGTGTCAGGCTTCTGTTCTGGTGTGCTCCTAGAGGTCTGTGGCTATGATCTCAGGGAACAGAGATGAGCCTGGTGGATAACTCTTTGTGCTCTGCCTCTGCTCTGCTTCAACTTGATGGTGAGCTTATACCCTTGTCTGGCCTCCTGATTTTTGCAGCTGCTTCCTGCGACAACCTTACATCCCAGGAAAACTGGAGTTTGTACTCTCAAGACCTGCGGGACTATAACCAATGGAGGAAGAGTTCTTAAACTGCTACCACTTTCAGGACACAGGAGATAACAGACCCAGATGCTCGATCTTTCTGTGAAATAAGCTTACAACGTTACCATCAATTGTAGCTGCAGCCTTAGAGACAGGCTTCTCATTTAACACATACCTACAGCCTTCCCTGGTGATTCAGTGGTAAAAAAAAATCCTCCTGCCAATGCAACATGGGTTCAGTCCCTAGTCCGGGAATATACCCTGGAAAAGGAAATGGCAGCCCACTCCAGTATTCTTGCCTGGGAAATTCTATGAACAGAAGAGCCTGGCAGGCTACAGTCCACGAGGTTGCAAGAGTCAGACACAACTTAATGACTTTACAATACAAGAACATGGGCTGACTATAAACCTTTCCGGTTACCTTGAAAGGTGGGTATTATCTTCATGCTCTCGCTCTACCACGTCCCAGACTCCCAGTATGCCTTGGAGTGGAATTCTCACATGTGTCTGGTGCCCCGGTTTTTACATCCAATGGCCTGGATTTTATAGCTACTGCACAAGGAACCATCCTCAATTGTCTGGCTCTGGAGGCTGGAGGTGGGTAGGCTTGTATGTAGTGCCCAAGGTTCACTAACAAAAGAACTCAGTTCCTCCCCCAGTTGAAAAGGAGAACAGAAAAAAAAAAAAGGAGAACAGAAATTTTCTGGAGGTTCAGAGTCTGCGTCCCCATCATAAATCAAAGTTTTAAAGACACAAGAGACCCAATCCAGACAGGTTCCTCATCTTTGACTTGGAGAAAATTCTAGTTAAGAGTTGAGATAAGATGCTAAGAGATTTAGAGATATGAAAGGGGGGCAATTTAATGGAGAAGGAGTAAAAAGAAGAAAACAAAACTGGATTCAATTGACTTCTACAGTGGCCCCTTGTGAGTGGAAAATCATTAGGAAAAATTTCCTTTCTTCCAGAAGAGCTTTCCACAGGGGAATTATGTACTTAGAGGTTGAAATAACAAGAGAGAAGTGTGCTTAATAAGCAGATACAGGGAGCTATAAATATCTCCACGTCTGAAGTCTCCCGGTGTTTGCAAACCTCGCCTAGAAGGGCCCTTATTTTGTTTTGTTTGATTTGAGTCCTAATCCTGGCTGGTGGGCTGTAGCTTCACTCTTTCCTGCTGCTAGTCTGGGGACAGAACCTTAGTGTCCATCATTAACCATTCAGGAAGGGGTTCAGACTCCTCCTCAGAGACCTTCCTCTCAAAGCTCCCATCCAGGTGAGTCCAACAACCCAGATGATGGTGCATGAGATGGTCAGAGAGAATGGAAGCCAATTCAACTCAGCCCAGAGGCAAGAGACTGCAGTCCTTGTTCCTTTGTTTGATTAATTAATGTGTTTATTTCTGTGATTACATATTTCACAATGCAACAGTGCTATTTACACCTTTGACCATCTCTCACATTCTTTATCATTAAATTGCTGTTATGTCAGTGCTAGAAAAATATGTTGAGATTGTTAATTTAAAACTGTGGTTCTAATCAGGGGATTAGATTTTTCCCCAGGGGACACACTGAACAACGTCCAAGGACATTTCTGGCTGTCACACTGGAGAGGGGTGAGTGGAGACCATGGATGCTGTAAGCATTTTTCAATGCACGGGACAGAGAATGATTTGGCCCCAAAAATTCACAGCACTAAGGTTAAGAAAGCCTGAGTTAAAAAACAACATTTATTGCAGTATTTATAGTTGTCTTCAGGTTGCTTTCCAATCTTGTAACATTTTATGTTTCTAACAGCAAAATTAGAGAACTGCTTTTGCTACCAGTTTAAAAGATCTAATGGCAATCAGCATGACAGTTCTTTAAGGGTTTTTTCCCCCAGGCTGATGGGTGTGAAAGCCACATTGTTTCATAAACTATAGCTCAGATTCATCACACTTTACATATTTGATCACCATTTTTATTTGCCTATTATCATGTTGTTGTTGTTGTTGTTTCGTGGCTAAATCATGTCCAACTCTTTTGTGACCCCATGGACAGTAGCCCTCCAGGTGCCTCTGTCCATAGGATTTCTCAGACAAGAACACTAGAGTGGGTTTCCATTTCCTTCTCCAGGGGATCTTCCCAACAAAAGAATCAAACTCACAACTTGAGCATTGGCCTGTATAATAATTACCTATTTTTCTACAGTTTTTAGCATTTCAAAAAATTTCTACTGATCATAGTTTTTCAATTGACTTTTGGAGGATAATTTTGACCATAAAAAGTTTTATTTTATTGAAATATGTCTATATTCTTAGTTTTGAATTTCTTGTTTTATTGGATGGTTTTGCCCCCTGCAAATTGAATATGTTGTTTTCTAGATGATCTTCTAAAATATATTGGTTACCCCTACACAGAGGTTGGATGCAATACATTTTTTTTTGTATGAAGTATGAGGGAGGAGAACTGTCATATTGTGGACAGAACTTATAGAACATGTCCCAGATCAGCCTCTGCCTGTTGGATGAAGTCCAGAATCATGATTAGAATTTGCCCACTGAGATTCTCCAAAAAGGGATGAAATACTACAGAACAGGAACAGTAAAAGAAAGATACCACTTGAGAAAATTGAGAAAGGGGCTAATCTCATCCATTTTTGGGCCATACAAAAACTAATTGGTCAGGGACTTCCCTGGTGGTCCAGTGGTTAAGAATTCACCTTTCAATGCAGGGGGTGTGCGTTCAATCCGTGGTAGGGGAGCTATGCCTCCACATGCCTGATGGCCAAAAAATTAAAATATATATATATAAAAGAAGCAATATTGTAACAAATTCAGTATAAAGACTTTAAAAATGGTTCACATAAAAAATTCTAAAAAAAAAAAAAACCTAATTGGTCAAATAATTATGGAATAGGCACAGGAAAAGTAAATCTACTGCATCTTACCAACAATGTCCAACTTTTGTTATACTGTATACATTTTCTTTGGGGAAATGTTGGTTTATCCCTTTGCTCATTTTTTGGTGCATGTACTGTATATAAGGTGCTTGACACCATTAAAGAAAATCACTACTTCTGTCTTTTAGACAAGTTTTTTTTTGGGGGGGGGCAGTTCTCTTATTATTTTTTCTGGGCATCAAGGGAATGTAATCAAGGTTAGAATGCTGTCAGAATCAAGGGAGATTATTCTTCCTCACAATCTCTCTGGAACCAACTGAGCTTATTAGATCTTTTCCTCCTGACCCACTTTATTTTTTCTCTCCTTCTGTTAATTGAGCAGATTCTTTTTTGCTTAAAAATTCAACCAAAAATAGCCTTATCAGTATGGAGTCCCAGGTTTATATGTCCATGGGAAGTTGAAGAATTGGAATATCTGAGGACCATTTCTGCATTCTATAGGGGAAAGATCACTGATTGGGCCAGTTTGGGTTTTATGCATTCCTAGTGCAATTAGGAAAGGAAATCAAACCTGAATATACACTGGAAGGACTACTGCTGAAGCTGAAGCTCCAATACTTTGGCTACTTGAAGACTTGAAGACCCAACTCATTGGAAAAAAAACCCTGATGCCAGGGGAAAAATGAAGGCAAAAGAAGAGGGCAGCAGAGGATGAGATGGCTAGATAACATCACTGACTCAATGGATATGAATTTGAGCAAACTCTAGGAGATAGTGAAGGACAGGGAGCCTGGCGTGCTGCCGTCTTGCAAAGAGTCAGACAGGACTCAGCAACTGAAAAACAGCAAGAACAAGGTGTAGTCAGAAAGGCGGTGGCTGAGAAAGACACGGAAATACTGCAGTGCTGGAGGCCATGGTGTGTATGAGAGAGAGAGACTTGTGGAGTGTGACCAGTCTTCAGGACAAGAGTACCAGGACTCATACATTCCAAGATGATCCTTACAGTACTGGGACCAGAACTCAAACAGAAGAGGTACTAAGGAGGGGGCGCTGTCTCTTTTCTAAAATATTGACTGGTTGGTTGATTGACTGATTGACTTGGCTGTGCAGAATCTTCGTTGCAGCCTTGAGATCTTTAACTGCGGAATGTGAACTCTTAGTCGTTTCATGTGGGATCTAGTTCCCTGACCAGGGATCAAACCCAGGCCCCCCGCATTGTAAGCAAGAGTCTTAGCCACTGGAGCACCAGAGGAGTCCCCTGGGGACCCTTTGGCAACAAGATGAGTAAAATGCAAGTTGTAGTGTGGAACAGGAAATACCTGTGCCCTGGGGTTTCAGCAGTGGCAGAGAGACCACCTCACTCCTCAACGTGTGTGACCCACCTCTCCTCAGTCTTTATCAGGTTCACTCACTTGCAGCACTGCTTCTCTTTTTTTTAATTGAGCACAGGAAACAAGCACCTTCTTCGGGCCCTTTGCCCTGGCCATCCCTCTGCCAGGCACACACGTCCCCACACAGACCCAGTCTCTCCTTTGTGCCTGTTGTTAATTGCGTGCCTTTGGTGACAGAATCTGACGCCATAGGATGATATATAATTTTACTGTCTGTTTAGTCATTCCCTTTTTTTATGTCCTGATTCATTTTTTCAGTGTCAGTTACTTTATGATGTCATTCTGGTTTCTGCTGTACAATGATGTGAATCAGCTGGAAGTATATCTGTATCACCTCCTTCTTGAGCCTCGTCTCACCCACCCCGTCCCACCCCAACCCCCCAGGTCATCCCCACAAGGCTGGGCTCCCTGTGCTATGTAGCAGCTTCTCACTACCTAGCTATTCTACACACGGTAGTGTACAGATGTCAATGTTATTTTCTCAATTCGTCCCCATGCTCCCCCTGATGTGTTCACAAGTCCATTCTCTACATCTGCATCTCTGTTCCTACACCTCAGATAGGTTCATCTGTATCATTTTTCTAGATTCCATATATATGCATTAATGTGCAATATTTGTTTTTCTCCTTCTAACTTACTTCACTCTGTATAACAGGCTCTAGATTTGTCCACCTCTCTTCAACTGACTCAAATTAGTTCTTTTCTATGGCGGAATAATATTCCACTGTGTATATATACCACAACTTCTTTATCCATTCATCTGTCCATGGACATCTAGGTTGCTTCCATGTCTTGGCTGTTGTAAATGCTGCTGCAATAAACGTTGGGGTACATGTGTTGTTTTGATTGATAGCTTTCTCAGGTATATACCCAGTCATGGGATTGCCGGGCCATATGGTAGTTTTATTCCTAGCTTTTTTAAGGCATCTCTATACTATTTTCCATAGTGGCTATATCGACTTACATTCCCACCATATATTCATTCTCTATTATTGAAATGAGACTTTCGGGACTTTTGTTTTTTAGCACCTTGTACTCATTGCCTGCTGCTGCTGCTGCTAAGTCGCTTCAGTCATGTCCAACTCTGTGCGACCTCATAGACGGCAGCCCACCAGACTCCCCCATCCCTGGGATTCTCCAGGCAAGAACACTGGAGGGGGCTGCCATTTCCTTCTCCAATGCATGAAAGTGAAAAGTGAAAGTGAAGTCACTCAGTCGTGTCTGACTCTTAGTGACCCCATGGACCACAGCCCACCAGGCTCCTCCATCCATGAGATTTTCCAGGCAAGAGTACTGGAGTGGGGTGCCATTGCCTTCTCCGTACTCATTGCCTAGACAGTGCTTAAAAACAATAGACTTTGTATTACACTATTGAATTACACTATGAAATTCTCATTAAAAGTGCAAAACACATGACCCTTATGGTAAAAGCTGGTTGGGAAAAAATTCCACATTATGTGGGGCACAAAGATACCTTCCATGGGGCTATACAAAATACACAAAATATCAAACTAATTTTGACAACAAAATATAAATTTGAAACACCATTTAGAATATGTGAGTAATACAAGTTTGTGTGAAAATTAGCCATGTTATATCCCTTCTTTTCCAGAAGTCACTTTCCTGCATGGAACCAGACAATGGTACACAAATTCTAGAATTTCTCCTTCTGGGACTTTCAGGGGAAGTAAAAGTACAGCCCCTCATATTTGGGCTTTTTCTCTCCACATACCTGATCACTATGTTTGGAAACCTGCTCATCATCTTGGCCATCACTTCAGACTCCCACCTCCACACCCCCATGTACTTCTTCCTCTCCAACCTGTCCTTTGTAGATATCTGTTTCACCTCCACCACCATCCCAAAGATGCTGTGGAACATCTGGACACAAAGCAAAGTTATCAGCTATAAGGAATGCATCACACAGATTTATTTTCTCATACTTTTTGCAGTGTTGGACATGCTCCTCCTGACCGTGATGGCCTATGACCGCTTTGTGGCCATTTGTCAACCTCTCCACTACACAGTCATCATGAACCCCCAGCTCTGTGGACTGCTGGTGCTGATATCCGGGATCATAAGTGTCCTGAATTCCTTATTACAAAGCTTAATGGTGTTGCAACTGTCTTTCTGCACAAACATTGAAATTCCCCACTTTTTCTGTGAACTCAATCATATGGTCCAACTTGCCTGTTCTGACACATTTCTTAATAACATAGTGATGTATTTTGCAGCTGTCCTGCTGTGTGGTGGTCCCTTCTTTGGTATCCTTTGTTCATATTCTAAAATAGTTTCCTCTATATGCAGAATCTCATCAGCTCTGGGGAAGTATAAAGCATTCTCCACCTGTGCATCTCACCTCACCGTTGTCTCCTTATTTTATTGTACGATGCTTGGAGTATACCTTAGCTCTGCAGCTACCCACAATGCACACTCAAGTGCAACAGCCTCGGTGATGTACACAGTCATCACACCCATGCTGAACCCTTTCATCTACAGCCTGAGGAATAAAGACATGAAGAGGGCTCTGAAAGCGTTATTTGTGAAGGGAAATATATAAAGGCCAATTGTCGTAAAACTGAAGAAGCACCCAAGATTGAAGAGATCAGAGCCTCAGAGTCAGAAATTGTGACTATTTGATCAGACTATGAAAGCAGAACTTGCTAATATTATTTTCTTGAATTTCCATTTCTTTGATTTCAACTTTCCTATCTTAACTTGTAGCTCATTTTATTAAGCTTTCTTCTTTCTTTGATATCCAGCAAATTTTCTCTTGTTTTATATTTTTTCATTTATGTTTTTATTGAAGGATAATTGCTTTAGAGAATTTTGTTGTATTCTCAACATGAATCAGCCATAGTTATACATATATCCCCTCTCTTTTGAACCTTCCTCCCATTTCCTGGCCCATCCCACCCCTCTAGGTTGATACAGAGCCCCTGTTTGAGTTTCCTGAGCCACGCAGCAAATTCCCGTTGGCTATCTATTTTACATATGGCAATGTAAATTTCCATGTTACTCTTTCATACATCTCACCCTCTCCTCCCCTCTCCCCATGTCCATAAGTCTATTGCCGTCCTGTAAATAAATTCTTCAGTGTCATTTTTCTAGATTCCATATATATGTGTTAGAATATAATATTTATATTTCTCTTTCTAACTCACTTTACTCTGTATAATAGGTTCTAGGTTCATCCACCTCATCAGAACTGACTCAAATGTATTCCTTTTTATGGCTGAGTAATATTCCATTGTGTATATGTAACACACCTCTTTATCCATTCATATGTCAATGGACATCTAGGTTGCTTCCACATTCTAGCTATTGTAAATAGTGCTGCAATGAACAATGGGATACAGGTGTCTTTTTCAATTTTGCTTTCCTCCTGGTATATGCCTAGAAGTGGGATTGCTAGGTCATAAGGTGGTTTTATTCTTAGTTTTTTAAGGAATCTCCATACCATCTTCCATAGAAGCTATATCAGTTTACATTCCCACCAACAATGCAAGAGCATTCCCTTTTCTCCACACCTTCTGCAGCATTTATTGTTGTAGACTTTTTGATGATGGCCATTCTGACCGGTGTGAGGTGATATCTCACTGTAGTTTTGGTTTTCATTTCTGTAATAATGAACGATGTTGAGCATCTTTCCATGTGTTCATTAGCCATCTGTATGTCTTCTTTGGAGAAATGCCTGTTTAAGTACTTTTCCCACGTTTTGATTGAGTTGTTTGTTTTTCTGGCATTGAGTTATATGAACTGCTTGTATATTTTGGAAATTAATCCTTTGTCAGTTGTTTCATTTGCAATTATTTTCTCCCATTCTGATGGTTGTCTTTTCACCTTGTTTATAGCTTCCTTTGCCATGCAAAAGCTTTTAAGCTTAATCAGGTCCCAATTGTTTACTTTTGTTTCTATTTCCATTACTCTAGGAGGTGGGTCATATAGGATCTTGCTTTGATTTATGTCATCGAGTATTCTGCCTATGTTTTCCTGTAGGAGTTTTATAGTTTCTGGTCTTACATTTGAGTCTTTAATCCATTTTGAGTATATCTTCATGTATGGTGTTAGGAAGTGTTCTAATTTCATTCTTTTATATGTAGCTGTCCAGTTTTCCCAGCACCATTTATTGAAGAGGCTGTCTTTGCCCCATTCCTCCTTTGTCAAAAATAAGGTACCCATAAGTGCATGGGTTTATTTCTGGACTTTCTATCTTGTTTCATTGGTCTGTATTTCTGTTTTTGTGCCAGCACCATGCTGGGTTGATGACTGTAGCTTTGTACTATAATCTGAAGTCAGGAAGATTGATCCCTCCAGCTCCATTCTATTTCTCAGGACTGCTTTGGCTATTCGGGGTCTTTTGTGTTTCCATATGAATTGTGAAATTTTTGTTCTACTTCTGTGAAGAATGCCATTGGTAATTTGATAGGGATCGCATTGAATGTGTAGATTGCATTTGATAGTATAGTCATTTTCACAATATTGATTCTTTCTAACCAGGAGCATTGAATAAATCTCCATCTGTTTATGTTGTCCTTGATTACATTCATTAGTGTCTTATAATTTTCTGTGTACACTTCTTTTGTCTCCTTTGGTAAGTTTATTCCTAGATATTTAACTCTTTTTTTTTTTTTTTTTTTTTTTTTTTGCAGTGGTGAATGGAGTTGATTCCTTAATTGCTCTTTCTGCTTTTTCATTGTTAGTGTATAGAAATGCCAGTGATTTCTGTGTATTGATTTTGTATCCTGCAACTTTGCTGAATTCATTGATTAGCTCTAGTAATTTTCTGATACTATCTTTACAGTTTTCTATGTACAGTATCATGTCATCTGCAAAGAGTGAGAGCTTTATTTCTTCTTTTCTGACCTGGATTCCTTTTATTTTTTTTTCTTCTCTGATTGCTGTAGCTAGGACATCCAGAACTATGTTGAATAATAGTGGTGAACATGGACAGCCTTGTCTTCTTCCTGATCATAGGGGGAATGCTTTAATTTTTTACCATTGAGAATAATGTTTGCTGTAGGCTTAGCATATATGGCTTTTACTATGTTGAGGTAGGTTCCTTCTAGGCCCATTTTTTGAAGAGTTTTGATCATAAATGGGTGCTGAATTTTGTCAAAGTCTTTTTCTGCCTCTATTGAGATGATCACATGGTTTTTATCTTTCAATTTGTTAATATGGTGTATCACATTTGATTGATTTGCATATATTGAAGAATCCTTGCATGCCTGGAATAAACCCAACTAGATTATGGTGTATGAGCTTTTTGATGTTTTGCTGAATTCTGTTTGCTAAAATTTTGTTAAGGATTTTTGTATCTATGTTCATCAGTCATATTGGCCTGTAGTTTTCTTTTTTGTGTTTTCTTTGTCTGGTTTTGGTGTCAGGGTGATGGTGGTCTCATAGAATGAGTTTGGACATGTTCCTTCCTCTGCAAGTTTTTGAAAGAGTTTTAGAAGATAGGCATTAGCTCTTCTCCAAATATTTGATAGAATTCTCCTGTGAAGCCATGTGGTCCTGGGCTTCTGTTTTTTTGGGAGATTTTTGATCACAGATTCAATTTCAGTGCTTGTAACTGGGTTAGTCATAATTTCTATCTCTTCCTGGTTCAGTCTTGGAAAATTAAACTTTTCTAAGAATCTGTCCATTTCTTCCAGGCTATCCATTTTATTGCCACATAGTTGTTCATAATAGGGTCTTATAATCCTTTGTATTTCTGCACTGTCTGTTGTAACCTCTCCTTTTTCATTTCTAATTTGTTGATTTTATTCTTCTCTCTTTTTTTTTTCTTGATTAATCTGGCTAAAGGCTTGTAAATTTTCTTTATCTTCTCAAAGAACCAGCTTTTAGTTTTATTAATCTTTACTACTATTTCTTTCCTTTCTTTTTCATTTATTTCTGCTCAGATCTTTTTTATTTATTTCCTTCTACTAACTTGGGGGATTTTTTTGTTGTTCTTCTTCTTTTTCCAGTTGTTTTAGGTGTAAAGTTGGTTGTCTATTCAATGTTTTCCTTGTTTCTTGAGGTAAGATTGTACTGCTATAAACTTCCCTCTTAGAACTGCTTTCACTGCATCCCAGAGGTTTTGAATTGTCATGTTTTCAGTATCATTTGTTTCTAGAAAATGTTTTGATTTCCCTTTTGACTTCTTCAGTAACATGTTGGTTATTTAGAAACATGCTGTTTAATCTCCATATGTTTGTGTTTTTTATAGTTTTTTTTTTTTTTCCCCTTCTTGCTATCTAGTCTCACAGCATTGTGTTCAGAGAAGATGCTTGATACAATTTCAGTTTTCTTAAATTTCCTGAGGTTTGATTTGTGACCCATGATGTGGTCTATCCTGGAGAATGGTCCATGTGCACTTGAGAAGAAGGTGTATTTTTCTGCATTTGGCTGGAATGTCCTGATGATATCAGTGAGATCCATCTCATCTCATGTATGATGTAAGACTTGTGTTTCCATATTAACTTTCCATTTTGATGATCTTTCCATTGGTGTGACGGGTGTTAAAGTATCCTACTATTATGATGTTACTGTCAATTTCTCCTTTTATGTCTGTTAGTGTTTGTCTTATGTACTGAGGTGCTCCTATATTGGGTGCATAGATATTTACAATTTTTTTTTTTTATTAGTTGGAGGCTAATTACTTCACAATATTTCAGTGGGTTTTGTCATACATTGATATGAATCAGCCATAGAGTTACACGTATTCCCCATCCCGATCCCCCCTCCCACCTCCCTCTCCACCCGATTCCTCTGGGTCTTCCCAGTGCACCAGGCCCGAGCACTTGTCTCATGCATCCCACCTGGGCTGGTGATCTGTTTCACCATAGATAGTATACATGCTGTTCGTTTGAAACATCCCACCCTCACCTTCTCCCACAGAGTTCAAAAGTCTGCTCTGTATTTCTGTGTCTCTTTTTCTGTTTTGCATATAGCGTTATCGTTAACATCTTTCTAAATTCCATATATATGTGTTAGTATGCTGTAATGTTCTTTATCTTTCTGGCTTACTTCACTCTGTATAAGGGGCTCCAGTTTCATCCATCTCATTAGGACTGGTTCAAATGAATTCTTTTTAACGGCTGAGTAATATTCCATGGTGTATATGTACCACAGCTTCCTTATCCATTCATCTGCTGATGGGCATCTAGGTTGCTTCCATGTCCTGGCTATTATAAACAGTGCTGCGATGAACATTGGGGTGCACGTGTCTCTTTCAGATCTGGTTTCCTCAGTGTGTATGCCCAGAAGTGGGATTGCTGGGTCATATGGCAGTTCTAATTTCCAGTTTTTTTAAGAAATCTCCACACTGTTTTCCATAGCGGCTGTACTAGTTTGCATTTCCACCAACAGTGTAAGAGGGTTCCCTTTTCTCCACACCGTCTCCAGCATTTACTGCTTGTAGACTCTTGGATAGCAGCCATCCTGACTGGCGTGTAATGGTACCTCATTGTGGTTTTGATTTGCATTTCTCTAATAATGAGTGATGTTGAGCATCTTTTCATGTGTTTGTTAGCCATCTGTATGTCTTCTTTGGAGAAATGTCTGTTTAGTTCTTTGGCCCATTTTTTGATTGGGTCATTTATTTTTCTGGAATTGAGCTGCAGGAGTTGCTTGTATATTTTTGAGATTAATCCTTTGTCTGTTTCTTCATTTGCTATTATTTTCTCCCAATCTGAGGGTTGTCTTTTCACCTTACTTATAGTTTCCTTTGTAGTGCAAAAGCTTTTAAGTTTCATTAGGTCCCATTTGTTTAGTTTTGCTTTTATTTCCAATATTCTGGGAGGTGGGTTATAGAGGATCTTGCTGTGATTTATGTCGGAGAGTGTTTTGCCATAGTGTTGGAAGTTTTGGCCACAGCAATCAGAGCAGAAAAAGAAGTAAAAGGAATCCAGATAGGAAAAGAAGAAATGAAACTCTCACTGTTTGCAGGGTGACATGATCCTCTACATAGAAAACCCTAAAGACTCTACCAGAAAATTACTAGAGCTAATCAATGAATATAGTAAAGTTGCAGGATATAAAATTAACACACAGAAATCCCTTGCATTCCTATATACTAACAATGAAAAAACAGAAAGAGAAATTAAGGAAACAATACCATTCACCATTGCAACAAAAAGAATAAAATACTTAGGAGTATATCTACCTAAAGAAACAAAAGACCTATACATAGAAAACTATAAAACACTGATGAAAGAAATCAAAGAGGACACAAACAGATGGAGAAACATACCGTGTTCATGGATTGGAAGAATCAATATTGTCAAAATGGCTATTCTACCCAAAGCAGTCTATAGATTCAATGCAATCCCTATCAAGCTACCAACGGTATTTTTCACAGAACTAGACCAAAAAATTTCACAATTTGTATGGAAATACAAAAAACCTCGAATAGCCAAAGTAATCTTGAGAAAGAAGAATGGAACTGGAGGAATCAACCTGCCTGACTTCAGACTCTACTACAAAGCCACAATCATCAAGACAGTATGGTACTGGCACAAAGACAGAAATATAGATCAATGGAACAGAATAGAAAGCCCAGAGATAAATCCACGAACCTATGGACACCTTATCTTTGACAAAGGAGGCAAGGATATACAATGGAAAAAAGACAACCTCTTTAACAAGTGATGCTGGGAAAACTGGTCAACCACTTGTAAAAGAATGAAACTAGAACACTTTCTAACACCATACACAAAAATAAACTCAAAATGGGTTAAAGATCTAAATGTAAGACCAGAAACGATATTTACAATTGTTATGTCTTCCTCTTGGATTGATCCCTTGATCATTATGTAGTGTCCTTCCTTATCTCTTGTAATCTTCTTTATTTAATGATTTATTTTGTCTGATATGAGGATTGCTATTCCAGCTTTATTTTGCTTCCTATTTGCATGGGATATATTTTTCTATCCTCTCACTTTCAGTCTTTATGTGTCTTTAGGTCTGAAGTGGGTTTCTTGTAGACAGCATATACATGGGTCTTGTTTTTGTATCCATTCAGCCAGTCTGTGTCTTTTGGTTGGAGCATTTAATCCTTTTATATTTAAAGTAATTATTGATACATATGTTTCTATTGCCATTTTATTAATTGTTTGGGGTTGATTTTGTAGATCTTTTTTCTTCTCTTCTATTTCTTGACTATATAAGTCCCTTTAATACTTTTTGTAAAGCTGGTTTGGTGGTACTAAATTCTCTTAACTTTTGCTTGTCTGAAGAGCTTTTTATTTCTCCATCAATTTTGAATGAGATCCTTGCCAGGTACTGTAATCTTGGTTGTAGATTTTTCCCTTTCAATACTTTAAATATATCCTGTCATTCCTTTCTGGCCTGCAGAGTTTCTGCTGAAGGATCAGCTCTTAAGCATATGGGGTTTCCCTTTTATGTTACTTGTTGCTTCTCCCTTGCTGCTTTTAATATTCTTTCTTTGTGTTTAGTCTATGTTAGTTTGATTAGTATGTGTCTTGGTGTGTTTCTCCTTGGGTTTAATCCTGTATGGGACTCTTTGTGCCTCTTGGACTTGATTCACTCTTTCCTTTGCCATGTTGGGGAAATTTAAAAAATTTTTCTCATACCCTTTCTTTTTCTCTTCTTCTGGAACCCCTATAATTCAAATGTTGGTGCATTTGATGTTGTCCCAAAGGTCTCTGAGACCATCCTCAGGTCTTTTCATTCTTTTTACTTTATTCTGCTTTTCAGAAGTTATTTCCACCATTTTACCTTCCAGCTCACTGATTCATTCTTCTGCTTCAGATATTCTGCTATTGATTCCTTCTAGAGTATTTTTAATTTCAGTAATTGTCTTGTTTGTCTCTGTATGTTTATTCTTTCATTCTTCTAGGTCTTTGTTAATTGATTCTTGCATTTTCTCCATTTTGTTTTCAAGGTTTTTGATCATCTTTACTATCATTACTCTGAATTCTTTTTTCAAGTACTTTGCCTATTTCCTCTTCATCTATTTGGACTTCTGTGCTTCTAGTTTGTTCCTTCAATTGTTTAGTATTTCTCTGCCTTTTCATTATTTTTTTTTAACTTATTCTGTTTAAGGTTTCCTTTTCCCAGGCTTCAAGGTTGAATTCTTTCTTCCTTTTGGTTTCTGCCTTCCTAAGGTTGGTCCAGTGGTTTGTGTAAACTTCCTATAGAGTGATATTTGTGCTGAGTTTTTGTTTGTTTGTTTTTCCTTTTGTTTGTTTTTTCCTTTTAAAAATTAAAACTATAAAAAAGAGAAAAGGAAAAATATAGAAGAAGAAAGAAAAAGGAAAAAAGAAAAGGAAAACTCTACAGAACTGCAAGAGCCCAACATAGAGGCAGAGGTTTATAGCAACAATAAAGTGTGTGACTGAATATACACATATACATGTACACCCATAAGCAAAATCAAAACACTCCAACAAAAATAAAGTACAATAGATTGACCCAACAAACAAAGGCAACCAAAAAGTTTATCTATACCAGAACAAAATTAATTAAAGCACAAACTGAAAAACAAACCTAGAGCAAGGTGTCAATTGAGGGAAAGAGCAATGAAAATAAAACTGTAGAGAGGAAAGAAAAGAAAGAATAGACATGCAAATTTAAATAGAGGTAGATAAAGAAGATGTATATACATTAAAGATTAACTGCAAGGAGGATAGAACAGTAGAAAAAGCAAACAAAGGAATAAATGTAGAAAAAATAATAATAGGTTTAAAAAATTAAAATTGCCAAAAGAGAAAAGAAAAAAAGGGGGAGGGGGAGAAAGCTCCACAGAACTACAAAAGCCCAACGTAGAGTCAGAGGTTTATCACAGCAATAAAAACAAAAAAAAATGTGATTGAGGGAAAAAAAGCTCAAAAACTTATAGTGCCAGTAAAATTGGCACCTACAACAGAGGTGGGAAATAAGGGGAGGGGAAGAAAAAAATCCAAAAGAATCTACAGAGCAAGTCAAAACATAAGAATAATAAATGTTTTTCTTGAGTCACTGCAGTCAGAGTCCTTTCCCTCGGGAGTCACAGTCCACCTCACCTCCCTAGGATGCCCTCCAACACTGTTCTGACCTGTGAACATGCTCTATGGGAAGCTCAGATTCAAACTAGGTCCTTGTCCTCTGTGTTCTTGCCTCCAATGCCCACAGCTATCAGAACTAGTGCATTTTCTTTTGTGGGAGCTCTCAATGACCTTTTACATATTCCACAGACATGGAGTCTGCCTAGTTGATTATGTGGATTTAATCTGCAGCTTGTACAGCTGGTGGGAAGGTTTTGGGTCTTCTTCCTTAGCCACACTGCCCCTGGGTTTCAACTGTGGGTTTACTTCCACCTCTGCGTGTGGGTCGTCCACTGGGGTTTGCTCCTGAGGCTGCCCTGGAGGACTTGGGTTTGCCCTTGTGAGGGCCAGGTGTGGAGGTGGTGCAGCTGCTTGGGTTACAGAGGTTCTGGCAGCACCAGGTACTCAGGGGAGTTGGCTGCTGGGACAACAGGAAATATAGTGCTCTAGAAGGATACGGCAACCAGTATTGGCCAATAGGCTCCAGTATTCTTGCCTGGAGAACACTCCTCCCTGACAGAGAAGCCTGGCAGGCCACAGTCCACAGGGTCACAAAGAACTGGACACTACCAAAGAGACCCTGCACACACAGACGCAAGGCTTTTTTTGGCTGTGGCATCTCTGCCCCAGTGAGAGTTGAGGGTGAAGGTGGCACAGCGGCTTGGCTTGCAGGGACCCTGGCGGTGCCAAGTGTGCAGGGACATGGACTGCCTCCACCACAGGAGTTATGGCCCTATTGAGTCTTTTCTCGAGTCTCGTAGCTGGCGATCTGAAGGCCTCTTAGGCCAGCTTTCTCCACCGTTCCACCTGTTCAGGCACTTAGAGGGCTCCCTTGCCTGGGGTCCTTCTCTGTGGTTTGATGTGTCAGGCACTTAAAGGGGCACCCTGGATGAGGTCCTACTCTGTAGTTTAGTGCATCAGGGGTTTGACGGGCCAATCTCTCTGCTGTTCAGCTACCAATGTATTTTTTTTCCATTTATTTTTATTAGTTGGAGGCTAATTACTTTACAATATTGTAGTGGGTTTTGTCATGCACTGACATGAATCAGCCATGGATTTACATGTGTTCGCCATCCCGATCCCCCCTCCTGCCTCCCTCCCCACCCCATCCCTCTGGGTCTTCCCAGGGCACCATCCCCGAGCACTTGTCTCATGCATCCAACCTGGGCTAGTGATCTATTTCACCCTTGATAATATACATGTTTCAATGCTGTTCTCTCAAAACATCCCACCCTCGCTTTCTCCCACAGAGTCCAAAAGTCTGTTCTGTACATCTATGTCTCGTTTTCTGTTTTGCATATAGGGTTATCGTTACCATCTTTCTAAATTCCATATATATGTGTTAGTATACTATATTGCTCTTTATCTTTCTGGCTTACTTCACTCTGTATAAGGGGCTCGAGTTTCATCCATCTCATTAGAACTGATTCAAATGAATTCTTTTTAATGGCTGAGTAATATTCCATGGTGTATATGTACCACAGCTTCCTTATCCATTCGTCTGCTGATGGGCATCTAGGTTGCTTCCTGGTCCTGGCTATTATAAACAGTGCTGCAATGAACACTGGGGTGCACGTGTCTCTTTCAGATCTGGTTTCCTCGGTGTGTATGCCCAGGAGTGGGATTGCTGGGTCCTGGGTATACACACGGAGGAAATCAGCTACCAATGTATTGTGCGTGGTTCTATATATTCTTTTCCTCTGGTCAGATACTCCTGTCAGCTCTCAGCTGATGTTCTGCATGCACTTCTGTGTCTGAAGGTGTATTCCTTATGTATCAGTGGAGAGATATGTACTCCTCCTCCACCTACTCCTCTGCCATCTTATTCTCCCCTCAGGCAATTACTTTTCAGCACAGAGCAAGCAGCTTAAAATGAAACATGAAACATCCTTGCCTTTGAACATCCTCTGGCCATGGGTGGCATTTAACACACAGCCTTCCCGCAGACTGTCAGCCTCCTTTTTTTTTTTTTTTTTTTAATATGACAGAAGAGCCTGGTGGGTTAAAGTCCATGGGGTTGCAAAGCATGGGACATGACTGAGTGACTTCATTAATTGATGTATTTATTTATTTGGATGTGCCAGGTCTTCACTGAGGCATGTGAACCTTAGTTATGGCATGTGGGATCTAGCTCCCTGACCAGGGATCGAACTGGGCCCCCTAAACTGATAGCACAAAGTCTTAGCCACCAAACCACCAGGGAAGTTCCTCCTTTGTTTTTTTCCTACTTTTTCAAATTTATTTCAACAATATGTCAAAAATATTTGGAAATTCCCATTTGACTAATGAGACAATAGAGATCTTTTGAAGAGGAAGAGGCAGTAAATTTATTCATATGCCTATTTGACAACATAGCAGCATAATTTCTCTAGTAAAAATGGCAAGCAGATAGGGTAATTTCCATTTTTAAAAAATACTTTTTCTCAAATGGCATATACCACACCAAATATTTTTCTTTTGTTTTACTAAAAGAATTGTCATTAGTTGTATTAACCCTATCAAAAAAGTACACTGGATGACCAAGGAAATTTATAATAGAGAAAAATCTAAGACAAATATTCACTTTCATACCTAATATTCCTTGTACATCAGTATCTTGACTGTTCTTTCTCACCACTTAGACAGTAACATAGCACTATGAGTTATAGCAGGCCATTGATTTTTATATTGGGTTTCCCTGGTGGCTCAGATGGTAAAGCACCTTCCTGCAACACAGGAGATCTGGGTTCCATCCCTGGGTCGGAAAGATCCCCTGGAGAAAGAAATGGCAACCCACTCTAGTACTCTTGCCTGGAAAAATGCCATGGATGGAAGAACCTGGTGGGCTACAGTCCAAGGGGTTGCAAAGAGACACAACTGAGCAACTTCATTGATTTTTATTCTCCTCTTTAGGATCCAGTTCTCTCTTAGATTGGTGACCACCATGCTTACCATAGCCACTGGCAAAACAATTATCAAATACATGTCTGAAAGTTTCATTGATAGACAGGTTTTATTTACCAGGTTGACCTAAGATGGCCTTAGAATTATAGCCTTCAAAATGATGAAGCAGAATTGCAATTCATACATTGTACCACTAGGCAAAATATTTATTATGCTGTGTAACTACTCATTGGCATATGAAGTATTGGTGTTTATGTGTCAGGGAAGGTTTTTACATAGTAGTGAAGGATTGTTTGACCTTTTTCCATTTGTACTTAATTATCTTCTTATTTCTGCTTGACAGCTTTTACTGCTACCTGTAATATGATTTCTCTCATTGCTATAATGGAGATAAATGCCATTCCTTCATTTTTCTCATAACCATGAAAGGGTTATGATATCTGTTGTAGACATCTGTTTCACCTCCACCGCCATCCCCAAAATGCTAGTGAATATACAGACCCAGAGCCAAGTTATAACCTTTGAACTTTGCATCACTCTGATGTACTTTTTCATATACTTTATAGGATTGGAAAGCTTCCTTCTGAACATGATGGCCTGTGGCTAGTTTGTAGGAATCTGTCACCCTTTCACTATATGGCCACCATGAAACCCCAGCTCCCTGAACTGCTGGTTCTGGTGTCCTGGAACATCAGTGTCCTGAATTCCTTGTTAGAAAGCTTAATGGTGTTATGATTGCCATTCTGTAGAGCTGGACATTCTCACTTTTTCTATAAAATCAATCCAGTGATCCAACTTGCTTATTCTAACAACTTTCTTAATGACTTCTTGAGATATTTTGCAGCTCAACTTCTGGGTGGAGGTCTTCTGGCTGGTGTCTGACTTCTACTCTAAGACAGTCTCTTCCATTTGTGAAATCTCACCAGCTAGCTGGTGACTCAGATGGTAAAGGATCTGCCTGCAATTCGAAAGACTCAGGTTCCATCCCCAGGTTGGGAAGATTCCCCCGCAGAAGGGAATGGCTACCCACTCCAGTCTTCTTGCCTAGATAATTCCACAGACAGAGAAGCCTAGTGGGCTAAAATCCATGGGATCTCAGATTAGGACATGACCGAGCGTCTAACACACACACACACACCAGCTACCTAAAGCTGCATAACAAGCTTTCACAGATGGCATGATTTACATAATGACTTAATTGCCAGATGAGATTTTATGTTTCAGAGTCATTCTGACCTATGCTTGGATAATGATAGTCTATAGTCAGCTGTGAGCCACCACATCATCTTTTTGTAGCTCATATATAATATTTTGTGAGACTGTTGTATATACCACTGTGCTAAGTCACTTCAGTCATGTTCAACTCTTTGTGACCTCATGGACTGTAGCCTGCCAGGCTCCTCTGTCCATGAGATTCTCCAGGCAAAGGCCCTAGAGTCTGTTGTCATTTCCTCCTCCAGGATATACCACTGGCTTGAGCCAAATTATGTCAGTGTACTCCACAGATAGGGACTCCCCAGGTGGCACTAGTGGTAAAGAACCCGCCTGCCAGTGCAGGAGATGTAAAAGACACGGTTCCATCCCTGGGCCAGGAAGATCCCCTGGAGGAGGGCATGGCAACCCACTCTAGTATTCTTGCCTGGAGAATCCCATGGACAGAGAAGTCTGGTGGGCTACAGTCCATGGGGTCGCAAAAAGTTGGACATGACTGAAGTCACTTAGCCCAGCACAGCAGAGCACTCTATGTATAGGTTAATCTAGTTTACAAAAAGATAAGTTTACCAAATTTAATTTGCCTTAAGTTAGTGTCACTTGCATCCACATATGACATTTTGCTTTCTACCTAGTACTATACCTCCTTAACTCTGTTATTAAAATGTGACTCAGCTACCTGGTTCCAGGTCCTACCTTGAGCCATCCATCATTAGATGTTCTTTCCTTTTAATTTAATTGATTGAAGTATAATGCAAACATATACAACACACGTGTAAAGTGTACAATTTGCTGAATTAAAGGAACCATATGAAAATTGAATACATACTGCCTAGGTTTATTTATGTATTAATATAATTAGAGGAGGTGCACAAAAGCTTTAATTTCATTGTTATATAATTATAAAAATAAAAGGTGAATATCCCTTAGCCTCAGGTTCTTTATTTTTGATGCTCATGTGGAACAATAAGCCTAATTCAGAAGAGTGTGATGAGGAATAAATTAAATGTGTGAAAACCTTTTTGAGTACAAGAGTTATTTCATGAATTAGTAGTGTTTATGTGTATGTGTATTTATATAAGATTTTCTTATAAATAAACACACATATATGTACACAGGCTGCAAGTGGGCTAAGTCCCTTCAGTCGTGTCTAACTTTTTGCGACCCTATGGACTGTAGCCCTCCAGGCTCTTCTGTTCATTGGATTCTCCAGGCAAGAATACTGGAGTGGGTTGCCATGCCCTCCTCCAGCGGATCTTTCCAACCCACAGATCAAATCCACATCTCTTATGTCTCCTGCATTGGCAAGGTTCTTTACCACTAGCGCCACCTTGGAAGCCATATATGTACACAGAGAGATTCCATAATCTCATCATTTATGTTGAAAATCTTTTATCAAAAATTGAAGAAGATAGAAATAAAAATTGTTATAGGTGAATTAACATGAAATTACTCAAGTGTAGAAAGTTAGACAAAAAGTTTTGAAGTAGAATAATTTTCCTAAATTTTAATAACAAATTATTTTTTCTACCTTAATGTTCAAACTCAAAGTCAGGACCACATTTGCATTTATAAAATGAGAAATCCTCGGTATCACATTTGCAGAATGTCCACATTAACTTTAGATTTTTTTTTCGTCCACGTACACTGGGTTTTCAATACAAAATGTTCTTACTCAGGGGAAACAAAAGGGATGAAACTGAAACGTTTAAATTTCATTTCCTCCAAAAACACTTTATCGGATAAATGTCTGTGTAATATTGTTATTGATGCTATAACAAATTACTACACTAAGGCTTTAAAAGAAACAAATACATCTGCCTTTAGTTCTTGGAGTCAGAAGCCCAATTAGAGTGCTAAAGTCAAGATTCTGTAGGGCTGGGTTCCTTCTGGGTTTTCCAGGAGAGACTCCATTTCCTTTCATATTCCAGTTTCTTGAGTACAAGCATTCCTTGGTTCATGGCCCATCCTCCATCTTCAAGGTCAGCAGCATATTCAAATCTCCCTCTGATTTCAACAATTCTGCTTTTTCCACGTTCAGAAGACCATGCTGACTATACCAGTTTGTACCTGAATAATCATGGCCAATCTTTTATCTTTGGGCCAGCTGATTAGTAAACATATCATATCCACTACCTTATCCTCCCTTGCTCTGAAAACACAATATTGCAAATTTC